>NC_048299.1:50989378-51012664 GCF_013100865.1 Trachemys scripta elegans
GGAGAGGGATCGGAGCAGTCAGGGGACAGGGAGCAGAGGGGTTTAGATGGGTTGGGAGTTCTGGGGGGGGCTGTCAGGGGGTGGGGAGTGGTTGGATGGGGCGTGGGAGTCCCAGGGGTCTGTCTGGGGGTGGGGGTGTGGATAAGGGTTGGGGCAGTCAGGGGACAAGAGGCAGGGAGGCTTAGATAGGGAGTGGAGTCCTGGGGGGCAGTTAGGGGCAGGGGTCCCAGGAGGGGGCAGTCAGGGGACAAGGAACGGGGGGAGGGTTGGGGGTTCTGGGGGGGCGGGAAGTGGGAGGGGCAGGGGCAGGGGCGGGGCTAGGGCGGGGCTCCTCCCGTCCTCTTTTTTTCTTGCTGAAATATGGTAACCCTAGTCTAGGACTCTTCACATGATATAGATACATGGCACATTGTAGCTGCATGGTTATAATTTGTAAAGTCAAAATGACTGAGAATTTAAAAATTGCATGGCTACTGACAGCAAAACCCAGTGATGATTGAACCTGGTGATATTCTGAACAAAAAGAGCTCTCAATCATATTTGTAGCTGCTTCCATCGCTTCACAATCTGACTCAGACATTTTAGGCTTCAGAGTGACACACAGAGTGACATTCCTGGAATCTTATTGTATAGATTAATATAAAATACACTAAATAATATTTCTTTGGACTTTCTTAGAAATAAAACACTTTCGTTTTGTCTGCTGATATTTAAATTGCTTCTTTCTCTACAGACGCAGAAAATTTAAATATGCTTCTTCAGGATGCTGGATACCCTGATGATACTAATATAGAAGTACAGAGATAATATATTTGAAAAAGACATTTTAGAAATGTAGAGCTGGGGTGAAGGGACGTTAGCTTTGTTAACAGAAAAGTGGCAATATTGGTAGGAGAAGAAATGTGATTTTGTAGTTTCTATTAAAGAATACAAACAATGGGTGAAATCCTAGCCACATTCAAGTCTATGGGAGTTTTGCCATTGATTTTGGTGGGGTCAGGCATTTTCACTTCATGTTATTTGATGGTGCCCTAATTTTAGACCCTATGTATATAGGGTTGTTTGGCACCAGTGATTTAAACCCCCCGTGTGCAAGTGCTGCACTGGTGTAAGATGGGGTTTGCATCAAAGGGACTTAATTTAGTAAGCTATATTGATGTAGGTACATTGGTGCAAATTTCCCTAGTCTAGACAAGCCCTTAGTTTGAATTTCAGGTTCATCTGAACAGCAAAACTCAAAGTTAGTGAGCTTTGTCGGAAATTTACCACATCTCATTTTTCTGCTATTTCTGGATCCTGGAGATAGTATGTTCATTTGGCTTCAGGTTTCATTATGATCGCTCCTCAACGTTTGATAGCATCCCTTTATGGTTGCATAAAAACATTTATCTATCATCGTTAGCAAAAGGACAGAGTCCTATCATGTAAACAGGATCTCATTACTTGCTAACTTCGTATCAGCTATATTGAACTATCCTGTACCAACACCTTTATTAATTGCAGTAATTATGCCTGGTAGTGTGTTATGTTGTCTCTTCCCTGGATACCAACCAGTAATAAGTCTTCTGGTGGCATTTCCCTCATGTCATTGGTTTTATCTTGCTGTTCTCTGCCTCTGTTAAAATGTTTTCTCACCCACTATTCAGCAGATGGTAGCTGCCAGCAAAATAGCATAATCAGTGTACAAATAAATATTTGATGCCAAACCTTAACTTGGGAGATCATTACCAAAAATTGCAAATAGGAATGGGAACCAGCTAGTCACAGGATGGTCTGCTGAACCAACTAATAACATAAATGAATACAAGTCATTAAGAGAATTTAAACAGTTATACACAGTTGTTTCCAGGTCAGGGCCAGTTTATTCAATAAATTATTATGATCAAAAATGTTAAAGGGACACCATGAATGCTTCAAAAATTGAATTTGTAACTGAAAAATTTGTACCTACTGTTTCTACAGGTAACCCTTAATATTATTTTAACTACACAATTAGGAAAACCACCAAATATTTTCTCTTTTGTTTCAGTCTGTTTACTTTGTGCATTTCACAGCACTTACTGAAACTGCTGATACGCAGTTTTGTTGACAGGCAGTTGCATTTCCTGTTTCATGCATTCCCATGAAGACACCACCCTCCTACACTGCTTTCTTAGTAGTAGTATTGTATATAATTTGTACTGCAAACAGAGGCTGCAGCCAGGGATGATTCCCACTGTGCCAGGCATTGTATTCACACTGTGCTCCTGTGCATGCTCGTCCCCACGCCTTGCATAAGGGTGATTACCAGTAGCAGAGCAAAACAAAAAACTGGAGCTGAACAGGCGGCAGGCAAGCATGTGCACAGAGAAGAGGCCATTAACTTCAGGTGGAGTTACACAGGAATCAATTTAGCACTTGAAGCAGGCAAGAAAGAGCATTTAAAAAAAAAAAACCTACTTATCTACATGCTGCACATAGGGGAACAGGGATTGTAGCAGATAGATTGTGACATGGTGCTCAGACTGAATAATGACAGAAAGGGGAAGTTGTGAGAGCTGGGAGCTTTGAGCTTCCCATGTCCCCCTTCCGGAGTCAAGCTTCTGCCTAGCATAAAGCACTTCCCCTTTTATTCACCTTAAATAGCAACTCACCCACTTCATTGGGGGCAAGTTCCCCGCAGCATGGTAACTTGAATGGGCACATATAGGAGACTAAACCCGAGAACTGAAACTCATTTTATTGGTGACAGAAGCTTAAATGTGGAATGAGTTATTTAGAAGGCAAATACTTGTTCCTCGGGTACCACTCAGGCACCCTTTCTTTCATTTAGTTATTTACTTCTATTTATATGCTTTCATCCTGGCTTCTAGGCACATATGCCAACAATTAAAAATAAAGGCAGCAGCTGCTCCTCACTCCCTCATGATAACTAACCTTAGTAAAATGAAGCCCAGACAATAACACCTCCCTCCCTACAGACAGCCTTAGTATACTCTTCCCTCTCCCAAAACCTGGGTAAAGAGATGAGACCTAACAACATTCACACAAGATCAGCAAATTTGTGAGGCTGGGGGAAGAGGATTAGCTTCCAAATTTGAGCACCGCACAGAGAACACCTTACTGCAGTTCTTTTTTTAATAATTGAGGGGCTTCTGCTCAAGTATGTACATTGATCTCAGCTGTGGTGTATTGCTAAGGTTAAGATTCTGTCATGGGTATTTTTAGTAAAAGTCAAGGATAGGTAGCGGGCAATAAACAAAAATTCATGAAAGCCCACAACCTGTCCCTGACTTTTACTAAAAATACCTTGGGGGAAGGGACAAAAAGAGCGCTGCTGGCGGCTTGCAGCTGCTTCAGTCCTGCTGCTGCTCCAGCAACAGAGGCTGACCACTTTTGTTCCAGCCCCAGGGAGGCTGGCCCAACCCGAACTACTGCTTCAGCCCTGGGGCCGCTGTTCTGGCGGTCCTGGGGCTGACAACTGCTCCAGCCCTATCCCAGAAGGAGTCACGGAGGTTCTGGAAAGTCACAGAATCGGTGACCTCCATGACAGAATTGTATCCTTATGTATCATCCAGGAAGAGTGGCTAGTAAAATGCCATACATATCCTTAAAAGGGTGGCTTCAAGATATTATGTTTACAGCTGGTTGCCTTACCATTGGCAGGAGCTCTTTCTTGGAAAGGAAACGTCACACATTTCTGGCTAGTATATAAACATCATTCTGTGTCCACTCATTCCTCACAACTCTGTCCTCCTGCGCTGGAGGATGTGTGTGTGTGTGTGGGGGGGAAGTGTTCCTGCTGTATCCTCTGTGCCTCCACTCAAGAATCAGCGGAAGGACGGGATTTAATCTTTCTTATGCTCCTGTAAAGCCAGGGCACAATCTGGCCCTAAACAGTTTTCAGTGTTTTGAAGTAGAACAAACCTTGTGCCTTAGCACTTGTCTTTTTTGAACGGTTTTGATACTTAGGACGTCTCTAATGTATTATGCATTTTATTGTTCTGTGGAGCAGATTTTTGGTAGCAGTTCTTTATCTTTCACAGTCATTTACGGAGAGCTGTATATACTCAAGAGATTTATATAATGTGATCTCCATTCTTCCACGCTTCAGTCCATACTGAGAGCTTCAGTCCACACTTACCTCATCTGAGTCCATTACCTACCTTCTTTCTTTTTCCATAAGTGCATTCAACCTCTCTCTCTCTCTCTCTCTCTCAAGGAGAAAATTCCACAGTTCAGTCAATAGGATCATTGAATTTGCATCATTCTTCGTTGTTAGCTTCATATTGCTGGTAGTTGATAAAAGGTTAATTAAAAATGGTAGCAGTCAGACCTAAATAAATACAAAGCAAATTTAAACCGGCAGCCACATGCACATTGAATGGACTTATATTGATTTTCAATTGCCACAAGGCTCCAAAATCAAGTCCCAATCTGCAGCCTAGCAGCTAAGTATTATCTTTACATAGGTAACAAAGGCGACTTTGATGGCTGGAACTCTTTAACAAGAAAGAACAAACACAGATGGGGCACTAAGGTGGAAGGAACATTCACAGGTGCAAACTCTGACCTCATATAAGGCACTCTAATCCAATGTCACTTGAGGCTTCTGGAGCAGTTAAGCTGATCCTAGCATCAGGCAGCACTTGGGTATTATACAAACATTTTGCATGTATATATGTAGAGTATGTGGTACATCCAGGGAGTGATGAGAGGGGAAGTCAGTTTGTATAAAGAAAAATCCATAAGACTCTTTCATTTGAAAAGCTTTTACTGAAGCTTGGAGCACTAAGAGATGACCCAACATATAGCATCACCAGCACAGATATCAAACTTTTAAAATTAAGTTCTGGGTTGCCACCCGAATTGTTTTCAGCCTTCTTAGCCATCTTTCTCTCTCTTTTAATGCAATTGCATTTTTAATTTAAAGAAAAAGGTCATGAGATAGGCTATATATTATAAATCTTAGTTAAATAAGATTAAGGGGAATCCAGGTCAAGTGCAAAATGAAAAATGTAGTAAAATACATACGTAGTTGACTGTGTCAAATTCCCCACCAGCCACTGCAGAGATTAGGTACTTCTTATCTCAGGTCTACAGAGAGGCACTTTAACAAGGTCTAAAACATTCTGGAATCTGGCCCTACTAGTGGCACAGTTCCCCCTTCTTGGGGTTCTCCAAAACCGCATCCAGGCTCTTATAAGTCAATAACACTCCTTCTTGGGATCTGCTTTATTAAAAATATCATAATTCAAATATCAACTTAAATCAAAACTAGCCTTTCCATAACTCTAGAGTTTCTACAGCCCCTTGCTGGGCTCAAAGTTCTTTCCCATAACAGACAAACAAACTAGCCTACTTACAAGTTTTTTTTTCCTAACAGAGCTGCTTGTTTGTCTTTGATCATAGACCAGTGATCTACAGGCTCTCACCTGATTCCTAGCCTGAAACACATAATCTGGGAGACAGCTAATTAGTCACAGACAGCGCTAAACCCAGCTCCCTTAAAAGGCCATCTCACCCTGTGGTAAGCACAATCATTTCAGCGGATGAGAACCTCTTCAACAAATGGTTGACAAATTCCCTAATTAATGGGGGCTGAAATAGTCTCTTCCATATATTCGAAACCCTTCTTCCAGCTCACCAATGTGATTGCCATTAAGACGTACACCTTTAGTGACATTTACCACAGTGGTATATGAGGTACAGTATTTGTCTTATGTTATAAATCTCAGATACCATTATGCAGTTATTAGTAGAAAATGGTGACATTTTAACTAAGATCACTGTAGCATCTCTTGTTTTGCTTGGATAAACATGCAACCAATTCACTCTTATCTAAGTCCCAATTTGGCAAAACACCAGAAATGCAAAGATATTGCACCATCTGGGTCTGCTGAAAACAAAAAAACAGAGCTGCATGTCATCCACACAACGGTAGCACTTCAGTCCTAATCATTTCACTATCTACTCCCATGGGCTCACATGCACATTGAAGAGGAGTGACAGAATATAACCTTGTGGCATGCCACATGACAGCATTCTGGGGCCAGATGAATAACTATAAATGCCACCTTCTGGGGTTTTTCAGAGACAAAAGATAGAACTCCCTCAGCTAACTTAAACACTGCAAACCTGGTCTAAATATGACTGACCTTGTTTGGCTACATGAGAACTTAAAGCAAGAGTGTGGCCAATGTAGTAACACAGGATATTAATCTTCTATCCCAAAGGTCATGGTAAATTCTACCTTTGTTTCAATTACCATTTTAAAAAGGAGATTAGGAAAGAAATTCTAGGAAGCAAACATTATAAGTAGGACAATTGCCTCTTTTCCCCATTGCAGTATCTGACTTCTTTTCTTTCTTATGTGTAATTTGACATCCATAGAAACTTGCAAATGAGTAAATGTGTCGTCTTCTTCACCTTATCTCATCAGTTGGGGTTGGTCACTCTTGTTCTTCATCTCCAAGTGCATCTTCTAAGCTGACACCAACCCTCTTCATGTCTTCCTATGGTATGTCTACACTGCAATTAAAAATCCATGACTGGCTAAGGGGCTCAGGCTAAGGGACTGTTTAATTGTGGTGTGGAAGTTCAGGCTCCAGCTGGGATCCAGGCTCTAGGACCCTGGAAGGTGGGCCCAAACGTTTACACCACAATTAAACAGCCCATTACCCCAAGCACAACATGCCTGAGTCAGCTGGCCTGTGCAGGTGTCTAACTGCAGTGTAGACATACCCCTTCAGTGTCTCAAACTACCTTTTTCTAGGTCTTCCTTGTGGTCTTTGTCCCATGACTACTAGCTCTTGTATTTTCTGGCTAACATATCCCATATCTAATCATTGCACATGACCCACCCACCTTAGTTGATACTTTCTCAGCTTTTCCATGATGGGGGCTACTTGCATCACGGTTCATACTGTTTCATTGCGTAGCCTATCTCATCCTACCCAGCATCCTCCTGAGCATTCTCATTTTGGCAGTGTGAAGTAGTGGTTCTTCTCTCTTCCTCATTGACCAGCATTCCAATCTGTATGTCATCGCAGGCCTAATTACGATCTTATACACTTTGCTCTTTAGTTTATTTGGCATATTCTTATCATGGAGAATTCCTATTAACTCCCTCTATTTACTCCAAGTACTCTGCATGCAGCTCCTAACATTGCATCCACATTCCCATCATGGCTCAATGCTGAACCAAGGTATTTAAACTGCTGCACAGATGAAAATTCCATACCACTTACTTTTATTGACTTCTCTTTGTCCATCTCTATGAAGAATCACATGTATTCCATCTTTTGTTGGCTAATTCGTAAGCCATTTTCTTCAAATGCAGCCCTCCATAGTTTTAGGTCCCTTTCCATGGCACAACATAATGTCAATTAAAAGCATGCTCCATGGAGCGTCTCTCCTTATACCCTGTCTTGAGGTGTCCATTACAATCATAAATATGAATGGGCTTAAGGCAGATATTTCATGTAAGCCTAACCTTACAGTGAATGACTCACTGCACCCACAGCTGCGTCTCCCTATTGTTGTGCTACCATCATACCTCTCCATAATAGTCTGTCATATGTCATATGTCAACATATGTCTCCGGCAGATTGCACGACTTCAGGCATCACTATAACAATTCTCTAGGAACTTTGTCATAAGCCTTCTCTAAATCCACAAACACTAAATGCAGTTCCTAGCATTTCTCCCTATACTTTTTTGAGATATTCGGGTTGCAAACACTGCATCCATTGTTGACCTTCCTAGCATAAACTCTAATTGGTTGTCACTTACTTAATGCTCCTCTCCTCCCAAAGTTGTTTCTCAATATTTTTTTCCAGCCATTTCATTGTGTAATTCATTAACTTGATGGATCAGTAATTACTACATTCTTGCACATCTCCTTTATGCTTGAAGCTAAGGTCCAATGTGCTCTGCCTCCACTCATCAGGCAGCTCCATTCCCCATTGCTATTGAGCCTTGATACATTATCTTATAACCCTTCCCAATGTGGGGAGGGATAGCTCAGTGGATTGAGCATTGGCCTGCTAAACCCAGGGTTGTGAGTTCAGTCCTTGAGGGGGCCATTTAAGGATCTGGGGCAAAAATCTGTCTGGGGATTGGTCCTGGTTTGAGCAGGGGGTTGGACTAGATGACCTCCTGAGGTCCCTTCCAACTCTGATATTCTATGATTCTATGTTCACGGATTTTGACCACTTCCATTTCGTCTCTTGTACATAGGCTGCATGCACTCTCCTACTTTTCAACACCTCAGCAACTTATACAGATTTCCCTGTCACTGTTCCCAAGTTCAGGGAAATCAAACATAGTTCTTCAGCTTGCTTCTTTAGCCACATGCACCCAGAATACAGTAGCCTTTTTCCAATTTCCACAAGTGTCAAGCAAAGCGGTCACACATTGCTTCTAGGGGATGCCATAGCATTGTATGGTTATACTGCCTGAAGACAAAGACCCATACAGTATGTGTCATTGGCATTACTTTTACAAACCAGCTGGCCAGTCCTGACATTCTTGGTTTGAAATCAGAATCCCTTCTAGGTGGACTGCCTACCAGGGCTAACAAGGCCCATTTGTCCAATGCAATCTGGTTATAAGGCACCAGACACCTGCCTTTCACACCACCCCTTTCTCAGGGCATGTGTGAGAGCTCATCCTCATACCCCTATCGACCATGACAGCTCTTTAGGGAGAGTTAATGTGTAAGAAAAGAAAATAAGTCTAGTTTCTATAGTCCTGAGTCGTCAAGGGAAATTGATGCAAAATGTATAAGCAAACAATTTTTGAATTGTTTCAGCCTAACCCACTCTGAATCAAAACTCTCACAATCTTCCACTTTATTTACTTTAGTATTTTTTCTGTATGACACTATTTACACTCAGGTGATTTTCACATTTTGATGACAGAAGAGCATAGGATCATAGAAATGGAAGGGATCTTGAGAGGTCATCTAGTCAGGTCCCCTGCACTCATGGCAGGACTAAGTATTATATTGTATATTAGCATATTGTGTGTCTGAGGGATTACAGCTAACTCCTTCTGTCTGGTCCCATGCTCCTTAACTCTGAGTCATACATCAGCTTTTTGGTGTCAGCTATCACAAATCAAGTGCCAGGAGTGTACATTTTAGGAATAAAAATGAATATAGAGACAGCACCTTTCAGCCTGCTCAAATTAATGGCAAAAGCTATGTCATTCCATGAGATCCATGGGGTGGATCTGAAGTAAGCAGAAACCAAATCAACATGAATCTGTCACAGTGCATAAATGGGGTCTTCTCTGCATGCATCTGTGTTCTAAACAGTGATTTCTGAAGTCTCTACTGCACATCCACATTAGTCCCAGTCATTCTCCAGAAAGGAAATTTGCCTAGCCCTTACGGGGTGTTTTTAGTCCATCAGATCTATTTTTTTAAATGTGTTAAAAATCAAATGTGTGTCTTGCAGGAAAGAACCTCTGTCCAATAGGTGTCCAATAGTCTTTGCAGTTGCCAGTAGTTGTGTGTTCACATGTTTTTACACACAATATTCAAATATAGTGCTTTGCCAATGTTAAGGTTAAAAAGTACACAATAGAAAAAAAGAACATCAGGCTGACTGTGGGTACTCCCTGGAGAATATGTTCTCTAAGTCCCCATGAAATCAGATTGGCAGCTTGTGAAAAATATAATTCAGCTCCCATATGTCTCATTCCAAGCTATGGGATAAAATACCCTTGTTCTTCACACCAGCACTCAGAAATGTCGAAATACTCAGCTCTCAGCATAAACATATTTAGAAACACAGGAGAAAATTACTATGCATTATCAAAAAAAATATTTACACTCTTAGAAGGTGCTGAGAATTATTCAAGTAACACCACCTTTAGTTTTGTGCAATTTTCATCCTGTCTCTTCTTTTTCAACTAATCTAGCTACTAACCTAATACTGTTTTAAATGTGCTTATCTGTATATTTTATTTTCTGAGAGCCTAACTCTGCCTTTGGTTACATCCAGGCAATCTTGTTGACTTGATTGGGGCTGCGTGAGTGTTTTACCTGTTTTTCTTGTATTAGACATGTGATTTGTATGGTGAGATAAGAAAAAAGGTTAATGAGTTTTATAGATATGTATATATAAAAAAACATGAGCTAAATGGGAATGCATGCAAATTCCTGTTAGATAGAATTGTCTATGAAACAGCAAAGATGATCCACTGTTTTAGCCAGTCATTTTGTCTAATTACTGTGGAGACAGAGCTGGTGTAAATGGCATCCTGAAAGCTAACTTATAAACTGGTCACACTACTACTCTGGTGTCTGCACGCCTTAAAAATTCCCTTTCCCTTTTGAAAGATAAGCATTTTTGTGGTACTTTGTATTTCTTCAGTTCACAAAGATGTTTCTGTATTTCTTTGCTTATTTGTCCCTCTGAGTTGCATTATCTTCCTTTCTACTTCCTTTCACACAAAATTGACCAGATTCTAATCTCAATTACACTGATGTACATCTGGAGTAATTGTACTGACTTTAATGACATTATTTCAGGTTGAGATCAGGATCTTGCTCTGTGTTTCCTCTTTAGTTGCTTTTAATTACTTTGGGACAAATTCTGAAGTCTTTGTTGAGTTTTTACTCGGTCCTTATTCAAGTAATTTCCCATTGACTTCAATTGGAGTTGTCATTGAGAAGGAATTGGCATAAATTGTGTAAGAATCTCCAAATTTGGCCCTTTGTTTTCTCTCCAACCCAGCTTCTATTAATTGCCCATATGCTTGAAGGGTGTTTTCTTCTGATTGGAGCATCCACCTATCAATCATATTGATTTAAGGGGCAAGACTCCCTTGCATTTATTATCTGGTCTTTAAAAGGCCAGAAATTCCTTTTTTTGGTAGAGCAGGTAAATCTGATGGGGCATTACACTATGCTCACATATTTTGCTTTTAACATTAATACACCGTCCACACTACAACTATGACTTTATAATCAGTTAGGGGAACAGTCATTTTAAATAGTTACTTGTGACTTGTAACCTGAAGAACAGCTCTGTGTAGCTTGAAAACTTTTTTCTTTCACCAGCAGAAGTTGGCCCCACAAAAGATATTACCTCACCCACCTTGTTTCATGTGTAACATGAGACAGTGTTATGGCTGCCCAGTATTTCTTCTGACATTACAACTATGTTTTTGGATCCACACCTACCACGCTCCCTCATTATCTTTAATGAACATATTCTGAGTCATTCTGGCTTGCTCAGAAGCAATTACCTGTGCCAAGAACGATAGGTATTTTTAAGGCTCCTTTCTTTCCACACACTTCCCCCCCCCCCATCTCTATAGTAGGTGCAGTTGCTTTGCAGCTTGCTATATTCAGATTTGTGAACAATGGTGTGAATGCTATGTTCAGCAAAGGAAGACGCTGAGAATTTTAAACTGCCCTGCATATTCCATGTCGAATAGCTAGAAATGCCCTCCGAAATAGCCTATTCATGAAGGAGAGAGAACCCAACTGTCGGGCACCCACATCATGAGGAAAGTGCACTGTGGGAGATCATAATTACACAAAATTATGGGAAAACTGGCTGGTACAGAGGCACAGTTAAGAGTGCTCCTCTCCTACACATAAACTAACTGTATGTAACAGGTTACAGAAACTGACTTGTGGACTAGGCCATACTAAGCAGCCAGAAAGACCAGCATATGTTTGATTCACTAGTTATTAATTAGTAATTAATTACCGATTGTTATTTAGTTTTTATCTATATACCATATTGACAAAACCCATGTTTTAGCCAGTGTCCCTGACCAGTTAAAGGCATGGTCAAAAGTGCTGTGTGAATGGGACCTCCGTCCTTTGGCTGGAGGACAGCGAACCTGATCCTGCATTCCCTACTTAGGCAAAATTCCAAGTTAAGTCAACAAGAGTTTTGCCTAAGAAAAGATGATGAGATTGGGGCTAGTCTTTGCAAGTCACAAGATTAGTTAAAAAAAAATTCTGTAAAAGATTCTGTTCAGCAGCTGATGTTCTGGTATCCACCAGCCAAGAAACTGAGGGATCTGTGGGTGTTAGGAACACAGATATCTCTGAAGATCTGGACCTGAGTGAAAATCCTGAGGTCAATCTTGAAGCCATTAGCTCCCATGGCAACACAAGCCAAAGATCACTGAACGTGATGCATCCTTGATATCAATAATTGCAATAATTATATATTACATATGTGACATTGCAGTCTCTATGATTTTATAAAAGTATGCTAATGAGTGAATATAATGGAACTGGAATATGCTTCATGCAAAAGGTCTCTTGTAAGGTATCACTACAGAGCTGTATAAATCTACCACTCTCAGGGCCAGTGCTACCATTTAGGCAAACTAGGCGGTTGCCTAGGACGCCAAGATTTGGGGGCGCCAAAAAGCGATGCCCCCAATTTTTTTTTACCACGTTCCTACTCCCCGAGTGGTCGCCACTCCACTTCTCCCACCTCCCAGGCTTGCGGCACCAATCAGCTGTTTGGCACCGCAAGCCTGGGAGGGGAGGAGAATTAGAGTGGGGGCGGCGTGCTCGGGGAGGAAGCGGAGCAGAGGTTAGCTGGGGTGGGGAGCTGCTGCATGGCTCCCCAGGGGGAGGGGAGCTGCCGTGGGGGGGCACCCCTCAGGGCAGGGATGGGGAGCTGCCACGGTGGGGCACCTCAGGGCGGGGGGGGGGCGGGGAGCTGCCAAGGGGCGGGGGGGGGCGGCGCAAGGTGAAAGTTTCACCTAGGGCGCGAAACTTCCTTGCACCGGCCCTGACCACTCTTGTATCTGAAACTAGAAATATGAAATATAACTGAGGGCTTACTGTAATTATGCAAAGTGTGGGCCATTAATGGTGGTTTGGAATCTTGATGACTCCCATTAACCAGGACAATTGTCTGCAGCTGGCTGTGTTTTACCTGCAAGTCTCCCTGTAATACGTGTGTGCTGGCAAGTGGGCAATGAAGTCTTGCAGTGATATGTGATCATGTCACCTGAACTGGAATCCATCTTTAACCTGGTGTCTTTCCATTGAGAAGGAGGGGGTGGGAACCCAGAGAGGGACAAAGGATTCCCACCTTATGCAAAAGATATATAAAGGGATGAAACAGAACAAAGGGAGGAGAGAGCCATCTTGAGGAATCCCCTAGCTACCACCTGAGCTGGAACAAGAGCTATACCAGGGGAAAGGATTGTCCCAGACTAGGAAGGCATCCAGTCTGAGAAAAGAAACTCATTGAAACATCTCTAAGGGTGAGATTGTTACCTGTATTCAGTTGTATTACTGTATTAGGTTTAGATTTGCGTGTTTTATTTTATTTCACTTTGTTCTGTCTGTTACTACTTGGAGCCACTTAAATCCTACTTTCTGTATTTAATAAAATCACTTTTTACTTACTAATTAACTCAGAGTATGTATTAATACCTGGGGGAGCAAACAGCTGTGCATATCTCTCTCCGTGTTATAGAGGGTGAACAATTTATGAGTTTACCCTGCATGAGCTTTATACAGGGTAAAATGGATTTATTTGGGTTTAGACCCCATTGGAAGTTGGGCATCTGGGTGTTAAAGACAAGAACACTTCTGTTAGCTGCTTTCAGTGAAGTCTGCAGCTTTGGGGCAAGTAATTCAGACCCTGGGTCTTTGTTGGAGCAGACGGGTATGTCTGGCTCAGCAAGACAGGGTGCTGGAGTCCTGAGTTAGCAGGGAAAGCAGGGGTAGAAGTAGTCTTGGCACAATGGGTGGCAGCTCCCAATGGGGTTTCTGTGATCCAGCCTGTCACAACATAGTTCACCATGGAACAAATAAGAAGTTAGTTCAATGCTCAAGCCATTAAGCCTGTATTCTTTCAGCTTTTGTTCACCCAAAATGTGACCGAAAAATTTAAAAAAAAAACCCCTCATGATATTCAAAGCATAAAGTGACTCTACTTACTGGTCAGAGATGCTCTTGCTGTTCATTGTAATAGTCATATTGATGGACAGTGAAGAAGTCTAACAATGATGTTCCATACTGTAACAGTGTATGGATTGTCATTGTGCATTGATAGCACATGATGTTTTGCAGTATGCTAGTTGTGAAACATACCCTCAGAAAAGCTGGTAAGGAAGCAGTTTTTTCATGTTTGTTGAGATATCAAAAAGTGCTCCAATCCTGAACTGTGATAAAAGAAAAAAATCTCAAAAATTTTCATGAACTGAAAACCTGAAAAGAATTAAAAATCAATTTGGGTTCATCAACATGTTTTGTTTTAGAAAACTTCAACGTTTCATTTTGATTTTAACTATTTAAAAATGTTTAAACTGTAATTATTTTAAATTACCAAACAAAAATCATTTTGAAGTGGAAAACTGGAATTTTTCATTTAGAAAATGATGAAATGTTCAAAACTTTTAAAAAATATTTTTCAGGTCAAAACAATTTTCTTCAAGGGTGGTAACTAGTCAGTCTGGCAGACTCCATACTTAAGCATTCATTTTAATAATAGATCCCCAAAAATTCATCAATAGACTGTATTAGACTACTGAAAATGTCTTGAGGTGAAGTAGTAAATATCATGTACATTAATGAGTGTAATACTGAACCCTCACTATAACCCTGGCTTCATGCCATATGACAGAACTGCTTCAATGCATTCTGTTCATGCTGGTCCTCCTGATGCTGCATCTTCTGTTACCTCTTAATTGTCTGTTGTGGGTGCCATTTCACATGCTTCAATAATGGCTCAAAATGGTACTCCCTCTGGATCTATTTCATGGATGCCAAGATGAAGTAAATCAATTTCAATGCACAAATGGAGTAAGTTGTGCAGAAGGATATTAAACACTACGGATTGCTGTTTGGCACCTGAGTCTTAAAAGCAGATGGGAGAATCCTAGAAGAAAGACATTAAACATCAAGTTTAAACAAGATTTTTCACACCAGATATACACTAAGATGTTATAATAAAAACATGTGGGAAATCAAAAGTACAGGAGGGATTTTTGTATTGGCCAAACAAGATTTTATTAAAGAAAGCAATAGTTGGAGATATTTGACATGCATGCCTGTTCTCTTGTGAAATAGCTGTGTTAAGGCTGACAAAGTGAGAGAGACTTTAAAAGCCCAGGTTATATGCCAGATCTTCACAAGGTCTTCTCTAATTCTTACCCCCGCCCCCGCAAAAAATATTTTAAAGTTTTGTGGGTTTCTTTAGATTTAAGCAAATCCCATTGCATAAATACCAAAGTTTTCCACTATGTACTTCATGCCATATGCCCCTACAAAACTCTACGGTAAAAACATTAGTTTGGTAAAACATGATGGAGGAGGATATGGAAGCAAAAGAGAGCTTACAAGAAGTTTAAACATTAAAAATTTCCACATAACCCACCTGTGTATTGGTATCAGTTCCATGAACATTAATAGCACTAGAATCTTACATTTTATATTCCTATTTGGCAGCATATAATTCTCCCTTTGTAACAAAGACTGTGTGTAAACTGGGAAAAGCTGAAATCAATGGCACTACTCATAGGATAGAGTACTACTATATATAAGCAAGGGTGGCAGAATCTGGCCAGATCTGCAATCAGCTGCCGCACTTCTGAGGTAAAGGCTCTGATCACAGTTTTTGGACTGCTTCTGAGTAAAGGGTGTTATATAAATATATCAGGTCACTCATTCAATTAGAAAAGAAACATGCTCCTGTTCTGTGTCGAGGGTATTTTGCTCATCAGTATTCAACCATATGGTTTTACATATGAAAGATGGACATATGCAAGCATGGAGAAATATGGGCTGTTCATGAAGCACTGATAATATGTATTGCTGCATGTGAGTCATAGTTCATACACAGCATTAAAATTGCATAGTAACTGGGATAAGTTATGTTCTTTCTGCATCCCCCTCATAATACAGAATTTAATCATCTCACTCATGTCAATTGAGTAACTACTGTACTGTGTATAAATAATGAACAAAAATAAACTAGAAAGACCAGAGTGCAACAAGAATGACAGTTGTCAGTAGCAATGCAGTATATCAGATAAGAAATGTTTATTCTTTACTTATGCAGATAGCTCAATGCACAGACACCAGACAGTATCTAGAGATGAGACTCTCCGTAGAAAACTGTATCCAAGTATTATATTGGTGCATTCCTCATAAATAACTGCAATTCTGGAATACAGAGAATGCTACATGAGAAGACTTTGAGTGGTTATTTATACTCCTTATTAGACATACCCCTCAGAAAGTATGGGCCAAGTTAGCATAAAATTCCTGTTTAATTCAGACATTGTTGATATAAGCATTTGGAAATGTGACCACACAACTTTTAAAGAATTGCTGCTGCACAGCACCAGATTACTGAACAAATTATAGACGACATTGTGAGTTTGTATTGTTGTGCTGCACTGGAGCAGCCCTGGAGAGACACTGTGATTCTGGGAGTCACAATGTCCTTCCCAGTCTCCTTGATGAACTGGAGTGAGAGGTCTGTATCAGCCACAGCAGATGCTCCTCAACGTGCCAATGTAACTACCCTTTTTGAGCCACTTAAGGGGGAAGTCAAGACTCAATCCACAACCTGTATGCAGATGGGCATGGCAGCTCTGTAGAGTCTGCTGTCCCCAGAGTGCAGGAAGCAGTGGTATGGTGCACTAGCACAAGGGGGCATCTTATTCCCCCTTTACTCCTGGCTACAACACAGAGAATGGGTCATAAAATTGTTCCTGCGAGAGAGGAGGATTCCTGAGCCTAAAGGTCTAACTGGAATTTTATAGCTCTGCAGCTCAAGACCTGCAAGCCTGAGTTGGCTGACCTGGGCCAGCTGTGGCTGTGTTGCGGGTCTTGTTATTGCAGTATAGATGTACCCTCAGAGTCACTATTCCTCTTAGGGTTGCCAATTTTGGTTGGACATATTCCTGGCGTTTCATCACATGACATAATTTTAATTAAAGATTAATCTTTAATTCCTGGAGACTCCAGGACAATCATGCAGGGTTGGCAGCCCTACTCCTCCTCTGTTTCCATTTTGCTCTGGGAACTGTGTTAGGCCTGGTCTACACTACAGAGTTAAGTTGATTTAATGTATGTCAACGACCATATGCCACTTTAATTACATTGGTTGTGCACGTCCCACAATGCTCCTTGTGTCAGCAGAACACATCCCCAGTCGGTGCTCTTGCATTGACAGAGAGAGTGTTGCATCATGGGTAGCTATCCCACTGTGCAACTCTCCACCCTCTGCCACCAGAAGATCTGGGAACGGATCACAGTGCATCATGGGGGTATGCTCACTGTCTCATGATGCAGTTCTTTCCATCCCATCATCCATGGGCTTCTGACTTGGTTTGGTGCCATTTTTTAACAGCTCCCTGTAAACTGTGCACCCACCATCTCTGCCTGATAGCATGGATCCTGAACTGCTGGCCAGTATGGTGATGAACCTTATGGACACAATGCGGCTGGTCCTGCTGTATTTCATGAGCTGGGAAACAGAAAGTGAATCTGTAGTGCCTGCCCTGCTGTGTGCAATGGAAAGAAACAATTCATGCTGCTAGCATTCATGGAGCAGCTGCATATGGTGGACCATCAGTAGTGGGCTTGGGAAACAAGCACTGAGTGGTGGGATCGCATCATGATATACATATGGGATGATGAGCAGCGGCTGCAGAACTTTTGGATGCGGAAAGCCACCTTCCTGGATCTGGACCTGGACCCATGGAAAAGAAGCCCTTGAGGAATTCAACCATGATTTCAATAATTTCCATCCCACCATCAACCTCAGCCTAGATCAATCCACACAAGCAGTCCATTTCCTGGACACTACTGTGCTGGTAAGCGATGGTTACATAAATACCACCCTATACCGGAAACCTACTGACCGCTATACATACCTACATGCCTCCAGCTTCCATCCAGGACACACCACACGATCCATTGTCTACAGCCAAGCTCTAAGATACAACTGCATTTGCTCCAATCCCTCAGACAGAGACAAGCACCTACAAGATCTCTATCAAGCATTCTTAAAACTATAATACCCACCTGTTGAAGTGAAAAAACAGATTGACAGAGTCAGACGAGTACCCAGAAGTCACCTCCTACAAGACAGGCCCAACAAAGAAAATAACAGAACACCACTAGCTGTCACCTTCAGCCCCCAACTAAAACCTCTCCAGCGCATCATCAAAGATCTACAACCTATCCTGAAAGATGATCCCTCACTCTCACAGCTCTTGGGAGACAGACCTGTCCTCGCTTACAGACAACCCCCCCAACCTGAAGTAAATACTCACCAGCAACCACACACCACTGAACAAAAACACTGACCCAGGAACCTATCCTTGCAACAAAGCCTGATGCCAACTCTGTCCACATATCCATTCAAGTGACATCATCATAGGACCTAATCACATCAGCCATGCCATCAGGGGTTCGTTCACCTGCACGTCTACCAATGTGATATATGCCATCATGTGACAGCAATGCCCCTCTGCCATTTACATTGGCCAAACCGGACAGTCTCTATGCAAAAGAATAAATGGACACAAATCTGACATCAGGAATCATTCATAACATTCAAAAACCAGTAGGAGAACACTTTAACATGTCTGGTCTCTCAGTAACAGACCTGAGGGTGGCAATTTTGCAACAGAAAAGCTTCAAAAACAGACTCCAACGAGAAACTGCTGAGCTTAAATTGATATGCAAACTAGATACAATCAACTTAGGCTTGACTAGAGACTCGGAATGGCTGAGCCATTACAAACATTGAATCTATCTCCCCATGTAAGTATTCTCACACTTCTTATCAAACTGTCTGTACTGGGCCATCTTGATTATCACTTCAAAAGTTTTTTCTCTTACTTAATTGGCCTCTCAGAGTTGGTAAGACAACTCCCACCTTTTCACGCTCTCTGTATTGTGTATATATATATATATATATATATATCTCCTCAATGTATATTCCATTCTATGCATCCGAAGAAGTGGGCTGTAACCCATGGAAGCTAATGCTCAAATAAATTTGTTAGTCTCTAAGACTAGTACTCCTGTTCTTCTTCCTGGAACTGTGTGCAGCGCTCACCCCTGCCCTGCGGCACAAGGACATCAGAATGAGCGCTGCCCTCACAGTGGAAAAGTGAGTGGCAATCACTGGGTGGAAGCTGGCAAATCCAGACTGCTACCAGTCAGTCGCAAATCAGTTTGGAGTTGAAAATTCCACCATGGGGATTGCGGTGATGCAAATGTGCACGGCCATTAACCCCCTCCTGCTGCGAAGCACTGTGACTCTGGGTAACGAGCAGGAAATAATTGACGGTTTTGCAGCAATGGGATTCCCTAACTGCAGCGGGGCAATAGATGGCAGGCATATCCCAATTTTGGCCCCAGACCATCTTGCGACCGAGTACATCAACCGAAAGGGCTACTTCTCCATGGTCTTGCAGGCACTGGTGGATCTCTGGGGTCATTTTCACTGACATCAATGCGGGTTGGTCACGGAAAGTTCATGATGCACACATCTTTAGGAATGCTGGACTGTATGGAAAGCTGCACTCTGGGACTTTCTTTACAGAGCAGAAATTTCCAGTGGGGTATGTGCAAATATTCATAGTGAGATGGGAGACGCAACCTACCCCTTGTTCCCGTGGCTCTTGAAACCTCGCACCGGGAACCTAGACAGAACAAGGAACGCTGAATCTCGTTTGGCAGATTAAGAGGTCACTTGTGCTACCTTTTGGGCATTGTGGTGGACCGTGTACCCCAGCACTCCTTTGTGGCAGGGATAGGATGAGGTGCCGGCGCCTCACCACTCTCCAGTCCTAACGTTCGCCTCTCTGCAGACGGTCAGTGGCGGCCTCTTGGCCTTTCTCCCTACTATCACCCCTTACGAGCGGGGTAGCGCGGCCCAGCGGCCATACACACCCCCTTACGAGAGGGGTAGCGCTGCCCAGCAGCCAGAGTCCATACACACCCCCTTACGAGTGGGGTAGCCTGGCCCAGCGGCCAGAATCCATATAAGATCCCTCACGGTTTGGGGGTGAGGGGGTAGGGGGACTCAGGCCTGCCCTCTCCACCGAACCCCAACCCAGGGCCCTGTTAGTGGCAAGGTCTCCTTGCCCCTCGCTCGGCAGGGATCTGCCCACAACACGCCGAGCGTCAATGCAGCGCTAACGCTGTTTGTTTCTAGAGTTTCCCTGGGTTACTTCCTACCGTGAATACCAGTTCATCTGCAGCAGGGGGTCCTCTGGTCGGTTCCTCTCCTGGAACGTCCTCTGTCTGGGTCTCAGGTAGTGTCTCAGTTTGACTGACTCCCAGATCCTGGCTCGCAGGCCCTCCCTCTGCAGGAGCTAGCAGCGTGCGTCCTTCTCCTCCGGTGGTCAGCCCCGACTAAGCTGATCTGCAGTCTTTTATATCTGCTCTCCAGTTGGAGCATGCCCAGCAGAGCTTCTGGCGCGTGGCTTCCTCTGCTAGAAAGGAAGGGTTAACCCCTACTGTACTGGTGCAGGGCCGCTCTGCCCCGTCACAGGCAGATTAGACCGCAATGAAGAAAATATTCTGATGGTCATAGCAGCATGCTGTGCGCTGCATAACATTTACGAAGCAAAGGGGGAAAAGTTTCCCCGGGGCGAAGCACTGAGGTGGATCGTCTGGCTGCTGATTTTGAGCAACCAGATACCAGGGCAATTACAGGAGAACAACGAGGGGGGGGCGTGAGGCTATTAAAATTAGAGAGGCTCTGAAGGAGCATTTTGATAATGAGCACCAGTCTTATGTGATGCATTTGGTCAGGCAATGTTTACTTGCTGCCTTAAATGACCCCGGTAATGCTTGCTTCTTGAGGTTTAACTTTAGTGAGCCAATGTTCCTGCCTATAGCCACTGTGTTTAAATTTTAGCAGCAACTACCATGTGCATGACACAAAGACTCATTTTGTTTCTAATACTAAGCTTTAATTAAAAGATTAAAACATATATTTTTTGCAACAGGGGACATGGCAATGAGGAGCAGACTCTCCGTTCAGGTTCTCACAGCTGTGTGTAACTCCAACTTTCATCACAAAACAAGTCTCTAGGGGTGAATTGCAAGGGATGCTGTGACAGAATGGGAACATGCGAGGAATGTATGGGGGGAGTTTGGGGAAAGCATGGAACGGCATTCTGTATTGGCTGCAGGGGGAGTTGTGCATGGATGTGCTCAGACTGCAGTGCTATGAGGGACTTGAGCATCTCAGTCCCTCCAGTAACTTAATCATCCACGTCTGTCCATCTATCATCTGATCCAGTCCATGTCTCCTTTCTAGGCTATCCAGCCTGAGTTTTTCATTAATTGTCTCTCTCCATGCTCTTGTTTCGCTATGTGCTGCATCTATTGATTGAAGCACTTTTCTAAACATAGCCTCCTTGCTCCTCCTGGTTCGCCTCCTTTTCTGACAGAGATGCTCTGCCAGTATGTAGGGCTTGGTCCTCAAGGGCACATCTGCAGAAGCTAAAGAAACAATGAACAGAGACAGTATTGAGAGTGGACTCAAAGCCGTGAATCACAAAAGTCACACATACCTCTTTCTCACTGTCCCTTTGCTCACACACAGCTTGGTGAGAATCCCAAATATGGGGAGTTCAATGGGGATGTGGAGGGTTGGGAAGGGGAATGGGCAAGAAGGGACAAAGGATATGGGTGGTTTGCGAAGCGGGTCACTACATGCTCCTAAGGAGAGTATTCTGAATATTGGCACCCTTTTCCACAGGCTGGGGTAATTGAACCCAATACCTCACTCCTGAGGGTAACCCAAGATGCCAGGGTGCATCTCCTGCATGCGTGCAGCTTCAGATCGAGTCTGTATGCTGCTCACCTGTGTGCTGCTTTGGTCCCTGAAGAAATAATTGCTGGTTGGCATGGCAAAGTTTCCTACAGTGGGGGCAGAAACAAGGCAGCTCTCCCAAAGAACTTTTGGCAGAGGATTGCTGAGTACCTACACATCCCGGTGTACATTAACAAACTTTTTTGCTGGGCCCTCACTGCATAGCTGCATCGGCTCTGTTGATTTCTATCCCTTATCCCTCTTCTACCTTATAACAAAGTAAATGAGACCTCAGTTTCCTATCACTGTGAAGTATCAAAGCAAAATGTGAGCTTACCAGAGCTTGCCTCTCTTGCTTCATGAGCGCCAGAGTCAGAGTGCTGGGACTGGCTAGACCCCTCTGGAGTTGAAAATAGGCCTTGGCTTGCCACGCCACTGGATGACCTTGTCACATGTCCCACATCCTCCTCCAACTCCACTTCCTCATCCACCACTTCATCCTCAGGGTTGACTCCACTGGCTGCTGCCTCCAGTCCCCCCGAAGTATCCATGGCGCTCTTGGTGGTGTAGTCACCACCAAGGATGGTGTGGTCACCACCAAGGATGGTGTGCAGCTCCTTGTAGAAGTAGCATGTCATCGGCATTGCACCAGAGCAATGGTTGCCCTAACTTGCCTTCTGGTATGCCTACCTTAGCTCCTTGATCTTAGCACAGCACTGCTGCATATCCCTTTCATTGCTCTTCTCCTGCATGCCAAAAGCAATCTGCTGGTAGACATCAAAGTTCCTATAGTTTGAATGAAGCTGCAACTGCACAACCTCCTCTCCCCACAGATCCAGCAAATCCAACAGCATGTGGGAGCACATCTGTTACAGAAAGCTGGTATGGTCAGCTGGAAAGTTGCTGTGTGAATAGTCCATGCACAGCAAAGAGGAAGAGGAATTTCAAAAATTCCTGGGTCTTTAAATGAGTGGGTGAGTGCAGGGCAGCAGAACTGACTGACCAGAACGGTCATGATGGCCATTGTGGGACACCTCCTAAAGTCCAATTAGGGCATCTTAAGGAAGCGCAGTCTACCTTGATGTTGCATCGCTCTAACTACTTCGCAAAAAACTCTATGCTGCTTGTTGAGGTGGTTTTATTTTGTACCAGGGGAATTAAAACAAAAGCTGCCTTTTGTCAACAAAACTGTGCAGTATAGACAAGGCCTAAGTTATTTCCCCTCTTTTTGGGAGGCAGCTTACTCTAGGGTTACCATATCTATTAAATAAAAAAAGAGGACCCTCCACGGGCCCTGGCGCCGCCCATTTCCCCACCCCCAACTCCGCCGCTTCCCACCCTAACTCCCCCCCTCCTCACAGCCACGGGGAAAGGGCTGCCCGATCGCTACCGGCTTCACGGTTTGCTGGGCAGCCCCCAGACCCTGCGCCCCCGGCTGGCGCTTCCCCAGTGCAGCTGGAGCCCGGGAGGGGAAGCGCCCAGCCGGGGGGCGCAGGGTCTGGAGGCTGCC
>NC_048299.1:51013033-51033020 GCF_013100865.1 Trachemys scripta elegans
GAGCCCGGGAGGGGAAGTGCCCGGCCAGCGGCTGGGGTCCGGAGGCAAGGGGGCTGCCTGAAGCCCATAGCGCTCGGGCAGCTCGGCTCTTAAACAGAGCCGAAGAGTCAGGGGAGGAGCAGAGCCGCTATTTTCCCGGACTTGTTCGGCTTTTTGGCAATTCCCCCCGGACGGGGGGTTGAGTGCTGAAAAGCCGGACATGTCCGGGAAAAAGAGGACGTATGGTAACCCTAGCTTACTCGTTCCCTTGTGCATGGTCAGCTCTGCTGACTGGTGCAGGGGTCTCTCTCACACACACATCTCTGCTCTGCTCCCTCCCCACTTGCCTAAAGTAGGTACAATGGGAAAGTCGCCAGTGAAACTGTTAATGGGTTGATGTGGAAAAGGAAAGGAAGCCCTTCTTCCCCCCCCCCCCCATCAATATTCCTGTGCTAGAGATAGGAACAATCTAGCCATCAGTATTGCCCATCTCTAAAACAATCTTTCGCAAGACTCCAGGAGGCTGGGGCGTTAAGAAACAAAAATCACTGAATGTTACAAAACCTGGGATGAAATCATGAAAGCTGGCGACGCTGCAAAGACCAGCATCGCGCACGCACAGCTCCAGGAGAAGTGGGGTCCAAGGGGCTCAGGCGGGGCACTGAAAAAAGGTGGCTCCGGTTAGCAACGTAGCTGTAGGTTTTAGGGAAGGGCTGCGCCGTGCCTGTGCCCTGGGAAGGCCTAGCACGAGTCTGGCTATCGGGGGAACAAGTCAGACCAACGCCAGCAGATTTTACTGCTGAGTCCCGGGCTCCCCAGCCCGGCTGGCGCTGCTCCCTGCGGGTCACGGCGCCCAGCAGCACCCGGAGAAGGGGCATTTCTACCGGGCTTTGGCTAAGCAAACGTGGACTGCTAGAGACGGGCCATGATTGCAATTCGGACCTTCATACCACAGCGCAGCGGCCCCGGCGTGAGGCCGCCTCACGCTGCGGCGGGACCCCGCGGGTGGTGAAGACCCCAGCCCTGAGGGGCGGCTGAGAGGCTCTCCCCAGCCCTGAGCTCCCCCGGCGCTCGCCGCTGAGCCTCAGCCCCGCCCCTCCAGACCGTCAGCCCTTAGCCAGGTGTCCCCTGCCGCGCCTGCGTACTGCGATCGCTGAAGAGGATCCGGGCTCCCGAGCTTGGCGTCGTTGTTTCTCCCACCGCCGGGAGCCGGGCCCTGCCGCGCACGCAGCCCAGTTGCCTCGAGCGAGCAGCCGAGCCCGGCCGCGCAGGTGAGAGGGCGCCGAGTTGGGGACCCCGGGCATCGCGGCGGGCAGAGGGGCCTGGCGGGGCGGAGTGGCCTGGCCGTGTAGCCCTGTTGTGGCCTGGGCGGTGGGAGAGGGGCCCGGTGGGCCGGTGACACTGAGTGCTGGCCGGGGCGCGCGGCGCTGCTGAGGTGGGACGTGCGGCCCAAGATCAGTGTTGGGGGGGAGGGGGGGTAGCTGTGTGCTGAGGTGGGATTTGGGTCTCAGGAGGGGTGGTGTGTGTGTGTGTGTGTGTGGATTGGATTTGCGGCCCAGGAGCGGTGTTATCGTGGGGAGGCAGGGAGAGATGTGTGATTGGATGGGTGGCCTAGGAGAGTGTGTGTGTGTGTGTGTGTGTGTGTGCGCTGAGGTGGGACCTGCGGCCCAGGAGCGGGGGTGTTGTGGTGAGCGGGGAGGAGTTGTGTGCTGAGGTGAGACCTGGGGCCCAGGAGCGAGGTTGTGTGCTGAGGTGGGATGGGTGATCAAGGCATGGTGTTGTCATGCAGTGGTTTTGGTATGTGTGTTTTGTGAGGTGGTCTCTAATAGCTGGTTTTTTTAGGTCTCTGGTGAAATTAAAGTTTCTGCTTCCCGTTTCCCTTTGCTGTGGCTGGGTGGTGGGATTCAAATGTAAACACACCTGGCTTCGCTGAGGGGGTCTCTCTCTATTTTGACCACACAGGACAAAAGTCTCAAGGTCCCAAGTTTCAACTGTTTTCTTGAAACACGTTTTGCTGTGTACTTAGTGGATAGCTGAAGGCTGGGATTTGACAAAGAGCTTGTTAAAGCTTGTATATTGCACATCATTAGACATGCCTACCCAGGCTGAACAGACTTGTGAATATCAAGTCATGTCTCTTTACCTCTTCTACCTTATGTATCCTGAGAGAGTTTGTAATAGTAATGACTAATCCTCCACTGATCAGGCAACTGCAATAAAATGGCTTTTAAAACTGGGTGTATTATCATCATTTTGTTTGCTTTTTTTAGAATTGCATTTTAATTTTGTATATAGTTGAGTGAAATAAGAACTCCACCTTTAATCTGTCTTTTAAAAGAAAAGTTGTATCCATTTAGGCCATGCCTATATATACAGTGGTGCTGCTGGTGAAGACATAAAAAAGCATCTCCATGAGTGACATAAAGTATGTTGGCAGGAGAAGCTCTTCCACCAACATAGTGCTGTGCATATAAACACTTATGTCAGTGTAACTTATATCACTCAGGAAGTGGTTTATTCATGGTCCTGAGTGACACAAGCTATGCTGATGTAGGCTGTAGTGTAGTACTGACAAGTATTATGTCTAAGGAATTGACTACAGGATTAGAAGCCAGGAATTCCTGTATTGTAATCTTGGCTCTGACACTGGTTTGTTGTATGGTTTTGAGGTCAGGCAGCTTCCCTAATTGCTTTTCTTCTGTATTCTCATCTACAAAATGTTAAGGTTTTTAAAATCCCATTGTATTGGGCTATTGTATTGGGGTATTCAGAATTGACGTTTATAGATTTGAGGTATAAAATATATAAGTTATAGATGGACCGGTAGTTTTCAATTAAAGTTGGCATTTGAATCTTCTAGCAGTGTAGCTGGATGAGTTTGTTGCAGCTGTAGCATAACAGGTGCTGGGATTGAATCCACGACCTCTGGATCTAAAAGTATGATCCCCTGGGTATGTCTACCTAGAGGAGTGTGCCTTTCAGTATAGGTAGAGAGACTTGCACTTGCTCTGACTGAGCTAGCATGCTAAAAATAAGTGTGGACATTGTGGCACACATTTGAGTGCAGGTGACTGGCCCCATCCATTGCACATGCCGCAGTGTCCACGCTGCTATTTTTAGCACAGTACCTCCAGCGGTGCTAGTGTGAGCCTGTCTACTTGCCCTGAGTGGTGGCATGTTTTCAGCTGCAGCGTAGGCAATAACCTCTATTGCGTGAGGTAAAGAATTCAGGCTCCATAGCTCCAAGGCTGTGGCAGAATCATAAAACTCTCCAAGTGGACTAATGACAACAGAGGGGCAGAGCCATCTTGTGTACTCAGTGAATAATTTAGTGAATTAGAAACTATTTCTGTTTTTGCTGACCAATTCCAATTATTGTAAATTTGTTCATTATTTAAATCGTTTGTGTGAACATATTTCAGCCTATAAATTGTTCACAAACTACTTCCCGCAGCTTGTGCTGTGGAGAGTTGTATGATATGTATGCCCAAATCCACAAAGCACATTCAAAATGGTTGCAAGAATACCCATATGAGTAGGTTTCCTGATCATGAATTTTCTTGCGACTAAAACTTGGCTTGTATGAATACTTGCTAACACCAACAAAATGGGTCATGAATATTGACACACATTCATGATTTTTAATTCAAGCAAATGTCTGTGTTCACCCAACTGTAATGATGCAGTCATGCTGCTGGGACCATCAGTAAGATGTGTAAGGAACTTCTGACCTCTTTCTATCCTTTCCAGTAGGTTTTACATTATTCCAATAGGTGGTATCTTTTTGATAATCTGAGAAGTCCATACAGAAGGAATGCATGCAAGTTCTTAAAATACTATTTTCTCTGTGTGGGACACCTAAAATATAAAGGAACTCCATTCTTGCAGTTGTACAACAAGATCTCTTTTCTCTAGTACTATAGTGGAAATTAATGGCGTGATCCTGCAGTTCCCACTAAGGCAAAATTCCCTTTCAGTTCAGTGGGAGCTTTGTGTGAATAATGTGTGCAGGATCAAACTTCACATTAGTGAGTTTTTCAAACTCTGTGAAAGACTGTAATCTAAGTCATGGTAGTTGGTGTGCTACCTTGCATAAAAAATGATAATGGTAGATTATATGATCTGACTACTAGAAAGGTACAGACACTCTCAAAAGATTTCACCTTGGAGTCATTTTTCTGCAGTCATAGTGCTCCTACTGTTTATGCCTGGAGCATAGCCATACACCCACTATTTAGAGGATTATTCCAGTTAAAGGTTGGTACAGAAAGTAGGGGCCACCAGCAAGGGCTGGGGCTAATGTACTGGCAAGAAGTCCATGCCCCGTTATCCCTCTCTTTGCTCATCCGTTATCTTCCTGTACTGTGCTTGGTGGTGTGAGGTGGAGGGATGGGTAAATCCATAAAATATATATATCTTCCTCTGTTTTATAAGTGTGTGAAACTTGAAAACTCCTCTATCCCTAGACTGCAAAAAATTTGAAGTTCATTTGCTTTCCCCTTCCCTCAAATCTTCAGGCTCCTGATTGATGCAAGAGGGAAGTGGAGGGCCTTCATTACTCTTCCCCTTTCACTGTTTCCTGGTATTTGCAATGTTAGCAGTCCCCTAGCACTCTACCTGTCTCCTGACCTCTGTTTTTGTATCCTCCATCCCCCTGGAATATCTGCCCTGTCTGTCTCTGCTACTTACAGGATTCCTGACCAATATAAGAGTGAAAATGACAAAATTCTTGTCAGTTTCACGCATGTCTATAGGGTTCCAGAGATAGCTTTCCGTTTCAATCTACTTCTTCATTAGAAAGCTAGGAGCAGCAGTTGGGGTATTAACACTGTCTTTCGATACGGGAAGATAGCCTTATATATGGAAACTGATTTAGAGCCATTTTTGTAATAATAATGGCTAAACATTTATGTAATAATTAAATGAAATGTTAAATTCTGTAGAAATTAATGTCTTTGGCTCCTGTCTCTTCAAGCAAAGTTCCCTAGTTGCCCCTGGTACGTGAATTTTCCAGGCTTGGAATACAGCTTTGTTATGCATTGCTACAGATAGAGGGATCAACATTTAAGGTGTGTGTTGTGGTTTTTTTTTTTTTTTAAAGCTGTTTTTTAAAAAAAGATTAATTAGAAGTATTTTTAAAGTAAGTAATTATAATCTGGATGACATGGTCCACCCAGTCATACAAATGTTAAAGTTGGTCAAAATTGGGGTTTCAGCTGTTGTAGTGTTGATTTGAAAAGCAGGCTGAGTAGAAGACTGTAGATTAATGGTGCAAAACTGGTTTGTAAAGGGCCAAATTCCACACTTGGTTTTCTGTAGGTTGGGGTATAAATTTAGGACTCCATATTCCCCCTCAATCTACACGGTCCCACACTGATGTCAGTGGGATATTTGGATAGAGATCCTTTTCAGACTCTGGCCTATATGTGAAAACTAAACTTTTAGATATTTATTTAGTACTTTATTATTCAGCAATGCTCAAGTGGAAGCTCTTCTCCCCTTTGTCATGATTTCTGTCTCTGCCATTGTTTTCTCATCTTTCCTTGCGTATACCTTTCTCTTCTGTCTCCTTTGTTGTTCCCTTTACAGTTCTTTTCCTGCAGCAGCTCCTAAATCCCACCTCCCTGGGGGCTTGTCTTCACTTCCTTCCTCGTTCTTTTTGCTAAAATGATCAGCGCTGAAATAATTAATGTTGTTGCTGAAATGTTGTTATATTTGAATTTTAGAGTTGATGTCCAATTAGGATAATAGGGTCTAGGGGAATTCACACTTCTCAGTCATTGTTATGGACTATTTGCAGACTCAGGCAGACATGACTGCAACAGTTATGCTCAGTTCATATTTGGAAGCTTCCTTTTCCTTTTAGCGCTCCTGGTTGCAAATATTACTTTAAAAAAAAAAAAAAGCTGTGATTCTGGACAGTTTGAATGTTGTGTGCCATATAAGTATAATTGTAGGGCTGGATGGATCCTGAAAGTTATATATATTTGACTTCTCTGCTGTAGAGCTTCAAAGTGAACTCTGTTAATTGTCAGCTGTTTAATTTCAGACTGCATCTTGTTTTATTCTGACTTCATGTTATTATGAATTCCAAATGAATTGAGTTCTTTTCATTCCTAAACACTGCAGTATTAATAGCACCTCTTGGGTTTTGCATAAGACAGTAAACCATTTTTGAGTTTTTTTACTAAAACATACTTCTAACTCTCTCTACCATCAGACATGGGGAAATCCTTTTCTCACCTGCCTTTACATACGTGTAAAGAAGATGGCTATGATGGAGGTACAGCATCTGAAAACATGAGGAATGGATTAGTTCACTCTGAATCCCATAGTGAAGATGGAAGAAGTGGGGATGTGTCACAGTTCCCATATGTGGAATTTACTGGAAGAGACAGTGTCACTTGTCCCACTTGCCAGGGAACAGGGAGAATTCCACGTGGTAGGTGTTATAGATTAAAATTAAGCATATTTCCTTGTAAATGAAGCTAGTACCCTGCATCCAAATAGCTACAATTCTGTAATTGAAATTTGTTTTTCTCTTCTATTCCTGCACCACCAAGAAGACAGTCAGATTGAGTGCGATGAATCAACATTTTATAAAGTTACCTTTTTAGTATTTGTATCGGAAAAAATCAGTGCAGTACTTTAATCTTGATTTGCTTGTGCTTTATGTGCTCTTAACTCTCCTTGTATCTAGGTATTTTATCCCTTGACTATATTGAAATGACTAGGCAGAGTTATACAGAGACACATTTTATGAGGTCTCTCACTTGAATATATACTGTGGTAATCAGAGCCTGCACCTTTAAGAATATTATTTTAATAATGTTCTCGCTAACCTTTATTTTTAAAACGTGAGAGTCAGTTCAGAATTTTAACTGAATATTAAGTATATGGTCTTCTAGTTGTTTTTTCTGTTAAATGTTTTCAGCATACATTTCTGTTTAACAAAAATGGTCAGACTAGTTTTGTGAGGTAACAATTTGGATGATTGATGTGTAAGCTTGTACTTCATGATACATATTGGTCCCAAACATTTTACAATTCTAACTTTGCAGTTTTATATAACTTTTGACAAAAAGTTATATCAAAACTCTTTATAACTGGTATGTAGTGTATAGTTCTCATTTTATAGATGGGAAAATTTAGGCAAAGGTAGGTATAATATGATCTTTTGACTATGGTAAGGAACTAAGGTACAGAGAATCTGGTGTAATTCTTGCTTTGACAATCTGTACCTTTAAATTACCACACCTCTTAAAATGACCAACAAATACTTGTGAAAAATGGCCGCTGATAAGCCGCTGGCGGGCCAAGATGGTTTGTTTACCTCGAGCGTCCGCAGGCACGGAGGTAAACCTAAGTAAACAAAGTGTCCCGGCGCGCAAACTGCTTACCCTGACGGCCAGGACAGCAACTGGTGGGGAAATTTGGGGGGAGGGGGAGAGGAGAAGCTGGGGGTTGGGGGAGTAATCCCTGTAACCACCCCCACATGATCCCACCCCAGGACCCCCCCCCCCCCCCTTCCCCCCTCTCTGGGGGGGGGGTCTCTGGCCGGGCCGGGCCTGGCTGGGTGACACGGCCGCAGCCTGTTCTGGTGGGCCGGGCCGGGCCAGGTGGCGCGGCCGCAGCCTGCCAGCCCCAGAGCTGCAGCTGCTTCGGAGGCTGCGGGGAGAGCAGCGTGGCCAGAAGCAGAGACACTCTGGCCCTGCCTTTTCCCTTCTGGCTGTGCTGCCTCTCCTTGCTCCCTCTGTTTGGGGGAGGGTTGTGTCCCCCCTCTCTATACCCGTTCATAAGCCGACCCCCTTCTCTGGTGCTTCCCTTTTTTTAATAAAAAAATTCGGCTTATGAACAAGTATATAGGGTACATTAGCAGCTATAGTGTTTTCCTTTTAGATGTCCTTTGCATCTTGTGTTAAAAGCTTTATTTCTCGTTGTCTTTCTCTTTTAAAAAGCAGCCTTTTTTGCCTTTAAGAAGGCTGTTGGACCTCTTTAAATAGTAGCATCTATCATTCTCAACACACGTATTCTGTTTTTTAAAATCATAATTGAGGGATTCAGCTCTCTGCATGCTGTCACGCTTTTGTGTATTGTGCATACCACAAGAAGAGGGTTTTTTTGAAAGCCATGCGTTTTGCATGCATTGAATAGTAAACATCAGTTGTGGTTTGAGAAAATCTGTTTAAATAGGTTGTCTGTTTCTGGACATGAAATATTTTTATCCTGTAACTGCATTGTTGGATGCCCCTTGTTACTTCTACTTTTCTTAAGAGGATGCCCTCGTCTGTGAGTGCTGGTGCTCTTGAAAGTATTCCTGCAAAGGTCCTCAAAGGTATTTGTGATCAGGAGGGTGAAATAGTTAATGGGATTTCATCATATGGTGATATTATCCTTGCTACCTGACATTCCTTGGAGAATTTCTTGCTAGCTAGTAGATAATGTGAGAATATGGGCAAAGTCCCATACCTAATGCCGTTGAAGTTCAACATTCTGGTTTAAAAAATATTCATGCACCTTCAAGTACCTGGTGTACACTGCTTTGAAAATATAAACACTTTTAAAGTGCTAGGTATTATCTAGCTCTATCACAAATTAGTTTTAAGCTGTGCCCTTCATTATGGTGTATTTTACAGATGTCATTTGCAAATGTTCAGCCTCAGTCCTAAAACTGATTATGGTTAGCCTGCTCAAACGATTAATAGAGGCCCATGTCAAAGCAAAATCCATCTCTTCAGTAGAGTAACTCCTCATTTAACGTTGTCCCACTTAACGTTGTTTCAATTGTTACGTCCCTGCTCAATTAAGGAACATGCTTGTTTAAAGTTGTGCAATGCTCCCTTATAACGTCATTTGGCTGCCTGCTTGTAAGATTCTGTGGAAGAGCAGCAACTTTACAAGGGAGCATTGCACAAGTTCCGCTTCTCTGCCTCCTTCCCCTCCCTCCCAGCGCTTCCCCCACCTTAGGCGCTTAGGACTTTCTGGGAGGGAGGGGCAGGAGCGGGGAAGTGCCGTGTCTCTGCTCCTCCCCCTCCCTCCCAGAAAGTCCTAAGCACCGCCAAACAGCTGTTTGGCAGGACTTTTGGGGGGGCGGGGAGGGATGTGGCGTGCTCCTGAGAGGAGGTGGGGGGTGAGGGTGGGAAGAGGTGGCCCTGGAGTGGAGCTGGGACAGGCAGAGGCAAAATTCGAGCCTGTTCTCTGGGGAAGCTGCTGCTGCAAAGGTGCTTCCTAGCGTCCTTGCCTGCAGTGGGCTGTGCCTGTGTGGGGTAAGCCAGGGGCACTTCCCAACCCCAGTACAGTACTGTACAGTATAATGCTTTTTGTCTGCCCCAAAAAATTTTCCTTGGAACCTAACCCCCCGCATTTACATTAAATCTTATGGGACAATTGGATTTGTTTAACATTGTTTCACTTAAAGTTGCATTTTTCAGGAACATAACTACAATGTTAAGTGAGGAGTTACTGTAGTAGACTTTTTTGATAACACTAGAGTTCTTACTGTGTGTTAGGTAACAGGAGGTACAATCCTGGTGAAGACCAGGAAATTGTAGTTTTACATGCTCCCTTTAGGATTTACCTTGACCTTCTAATATGTGTGAAAACTATAACTTCCTTCTCATCACTAGCATGTTGCCATGTGTTAGCTCATCTTTTTGCCCATAGAAGACACAGCTTTAAGTGTAATAGTCTGATTTTGATCAAATTCTCTTTTGGCAAAGTATAATCTTCCTAAAATTACTCTTGCATCTTTAATTTGACAAATTATTCTTCATTTCCCCTCATAAAAATCTTACTCCTGGGGGAACTCTGCACCACTGTGCATGTGCAGAATTCATGTGTCCCACAGAACTTTTTTTCCACAGAAAATACATTCTGCCCCAGAAATGCTGTAGTTCTGCCTTTTGCCCACCGGAGGCCTCTGTGGCACCAGAACAGCCAGTGGCATGAACACAGCCAACTGCTATGGCACCACAACAGTGGGCAAAAGGCAGAACTGTAGCACTTCTGGGTCATAATATAATTTGGGGGATGGTGAGTGGGTGGGGGGGGAAATTCTATGAGTGCGCAGTAGGGCAGAATTCCCCCAGGAGTAGAAGTTCATCACAGCACCCTGCCTGCAGAGCCAAGTTAGGACAGACAGAGTGGGACACATGGGGCTGCTGGGGCGGGTCAGAGGCTGGTGTTCAGATTGGGCGTGGGCTCAGAGGTAGTGGGGTGACAGCATTGAGTCAGGGGCTGAATGTGAGTGGGGGTGCAAGGCCACATGGGGACTGGCGCGGGGGGGGGCTGCAGGGATATATGGGGATGTGGGAGGAGGCTGTAGAAACCCATGGGGCTGGGGATGCGGGGACAGGGCCAGATATGTTTGACTGAATGGGAGAGACTTGGGGTCAGCCTGGGTCTGCATGCGGGAGGCTCCCCAACTCCCTAACAATTCAGTTCTGTATTCCTAGTAAGGAACCTATTATTTGTCCAAAAAAAAAAAAAAAAAATTTTCGTTTTTTTTGTGTTTGGGGGGGGGGGGGGGGGGGGGGGGGGGGAGGAAGGTGGTCTGTATTGATGCAGGCATACCTGCTGACAGGTATTTTGAAATAAAATACCAAAATAATTGAAACTGGCATGATTATATTGTGTTGTTTTGATAAAATATGCAGAATTTTAAAATACTGTGCACAATTTTTTTAATTTTTTGGTGCAGAATTCCCCCATAAGTAAAATGTTGTTTTGGCATAGAACAGCTGCCACATTCTACTCCAGAGAGAGTTGTATTTCAATACAGGTTAAAAGTCCTTGTTCAAGTACAGTTTGTAAAGCATCTCAGAATCTTCTGAGAGGAAAGACACCAAAACCATTTGAAAAAAATAAATCATTTTTTAAAAAATAGCAACACATTTAAGACAATGTAATTTCCAACTAATATCAGTATCAGTGTAGTGGCTTACATAAACCTAACGGATTTAGTATCATTAGGCATCACATCTGGCCTGAGTCCTTCTGTTTTTGTAGTTTTACAACCATATCTTTTTCTCTCCTGTTGCCATGTGAAAGACCCGTACGAAGGGCTGTCAAATATATCAAGTAATCAAATTAAATAGAAATGTTTTTAATTTTCCTGTTCTGGTAATACTAGGTGTTATGATAATAGGTAACACTTAAGTTGTGGATGTTTCTAATATATAATGTTAGAGTTAATGTTTAGTAAATCAAAATAGAAAATTGTTAAACATACAAATTTTTTTATTCAATTTTTACATTAGGGTGACTTATTAAACCATTTATTTGGTATGCATGTCTCATACTAAACATGAAAAATGTGAGCTAATTAATGAAAGTCTGCAATAAAATAATATTTTCATTAGAACTGGCTAATAGAGTGAACTGGTATTTTAAGATAAATTCAATGTGCTATAAAATGAGATTTCAATTTAGGTAACAAAATTGTGAATATATGAGACTATATTGCACAATTGGAATTACAATGTTCTTGGATTCATGCTTTTGTTAAACTGTAGCAATCATATGGAATTTGTTTCTTGTCTTTTGGCCAAATCCAGCTGTTCAACACAATGCACAGAGTAAAAATAAAAGTAGCATTACAGTATTTTTTGCAAGTTTAAAGAATATATTTAAACAATCACATGATTATTTTTTTCAGTTTTTCAAACAATAACAAATATTCCAGATTTTTTCTCAAACCTCTTACCATGTTTCTAACTCTTCATGTATTGCAAACACTAAGATTTTTGCGCTCTGAGGAAACTTTGTGTGGCTTTGTTTTTGTTGTTTCCCCAATCATGAGTCTATCTACAACTGAAAACTGTGCAGAGAAGGGATTGTGGGTTCATAAGAAAAATGTAGAAATCTGTTGGTGTGGACAAGAAACCAGTGTGTTTCAACTTACTTTAACCTCCACAATACCTTATTGCAAAAGGTATGTTTGAGCTGAATGGTGCAATTAATATTTAGATATCTGGGATTAGGCTCCACACTTTAACCCAACTGTTGTCACATGCTGTGTTGCTACATCTACCTTATCTCCTCTCCTGCTTCTTGTACAACTTGCACATTAAATAACCTGCATACGTTCAACTTCTCTTCTATGCAAGTCCTGCTTGTACTTTTGAGCTTTTAGTCATTTTGTTTCATTTATTGGGACTTGTATTTTTTTAGGGGAAAAAATACCATGTGCACAAATTACTAACTCGTAGGTCTTTTTTGTCTTTAGTAGGAATTGTATGGAAAATTCCTGTAGCTCTTAGACTGTTTAGCCCTCTGAGGGAATGTGTACACTGCGGGGGGGGGGGGGGGGCGCAGGGGGAGACCCAGAGAAGGAGGGGGATCTCAAAACCTGGATTCCAGCCTGAGAATGTTGATACTGCTATTTTTAGTCCCATAACGTGAGCCCAGAGTCAAATGAACTGGCTCTGAGACTCACTGCTGCGAGTCTCTTTGTAGATGTATCCTCCCACCTTGCAGGGTCCTTGAGCCCAGGCTCCTGCCCAACCCCACGCGTCTACGCTGCAGTTGAACAGTCCCTTAGCGAGAGCCCTAGGGGCCTGAGTCAGTTAGCACAGACCAGCCGTGAATGTCTAATTGTAGTGTAGACATACCCCAAGGTAGCTCTGGGCTCAGACCCCCAGTGATAATCCTGTATAGTCTCTTCAGACACAAACAATCATAAGTGATCTTCATCCCCTCTCTTCATTTTTTCTGTCTGTCGTATTAGCTACACATTGGAGTTTTTTCCTCCGAAGTGTTGATTATAAGTGCATCACATGTGATAATAGTTCACTGAACTTTCATAGATGTTCAGTTCACTGCCGCAGGAATAATTTGTTGATACTTCATAGGGCGTGTGTTGGTAAACTTTCAGGTGTTCTTTGCATCTGAGGATATTGTGAGCAAAATTCTTGGTCCTGACATTAAAGGTTTGACCCAAATAACACTAGCTCTTGTTCTTGCAAGCTTGGTTTTGGAATTAGTGATTGTTCTTTTTCTTTTGCTGCCATGCTGTTCAGATTGTTAATTCTCACTCATTGATGATTATTCACTTCCTATGCATCATAGGTGTGCATAGTGTATTACAAACTGGTCTTTGCTCCAGGGTGCTTAGAATATTAAAAAATTCTATTGTTGAATCATAAGAAAGGAACAGAGGTCAGAAATGAATGGATTAGATTGGAAACTCTTTGGTGGAGGGACCGTGTATTCCCAGGTGTTCCTACAGCATCTAGTGTAATGGGCCCCTGGTTCTGTTTAGTGCTTTTGGTGGCTAGTGCAACACAATAATTGTCTTCCAGAGAAACAAGTATTTCCTTTCACTGCCCTGTCAAAAAATTGCTTCTTAACCTTTCTTCTGAGATAGAAGCATATGTCCCTTAATATACCCACAGATTGTTCTGCTACGGGGAATTGAAAGAATTTTTGTGTAGCCTATTATCAGAGGGGTAGCCGTGTTAGTCTGAATCTGTAAAAGGACCCTCTGTTGCTTTGTGTAGTCTATGAAGAGATGTTCTATACCTAAGGACACTTTCCAAAATGTTGTTTTAATTACTGTGTCTTTTTAATAAAAAAAAAAAATCCATCATGAGGTGCCATTAAATTCTGCTGGAAAATGCTGTTTGAACTGTTTTTGTTTAGAGATAGCTAAGTCCACCTAAAGATATTTCTGAAAATTGTTCTTGTATATTTGTAGGGCAGGAAAACCAGCTTGTGGCACTGATTCCATACAGTGATCAGAGGCTGAGGCCAAGAAGAACGTAAGTTACAGTAAGAATATGAATGTATGAAATGAACTTTTCTTTTGCTGATATATTGCATCACATTTAACATCAGAATATAGGTGTTGGTTTTTTTTCCCCTCTCCAAAGAAGAAACATAAATGAAGTCACTGAGTAATCTTTTCTTGGGCTCAGTATCTCCAAACAATATTCCTTAACTATATTTCATAACAAAACTAACCACAACTCTCAAAACATTAACAAAAGAGGTTCAGGGTAGCACACACCTGTTTGCTAACAAGGTATTTTGTAGCACGGTGCGTAATGCAGTACAATATCTTTTGGGCTATAGTTATATCAAATGATTAATATTTTAGAAGACTGTGGCTGTACATTGCTTGAGAATCCAGTAGCCTTTACTCTAGACCAAGGGCGAAGTAGCTTTTTACCTGAAGGCAAAAGGCCAAATTCATTGCTGACGTAAGTAGACACAACTTCACTGTCACATCTAAATCAGCAGTGAATTTGGCCCACTGTTATCAAATAAGTCAATTGCTGTTGTATATTTCTTGGGATGGTTTCTTGGTCATCAGTATCAAGGATCAGTAAACTCATTATTCTGGTCTAGCCTTTTTTGTTGCTGCTTTCTCTGTATTAAATTGATTAGATCTGCCCATGTGTTAAACCAGTTGAACCTTAGTGATTTATGATATATTTTATGGTAGACATCAAAAGGTTTTGGATTTTTCTGTAATAGACTTTTTTATTTTCATGTCTAGCACACGTTAGAAATCCTACAGTACTTAATTTGGCAACAGTATAATGTTATCAATTATTAACAAGTACATGGAAATATTAGTGGATAAAGAGATTTTTATAATTCTTTATCTTAGGTTTGTTATCTCTCTGCTAAACCAGCCCCAAGTTCTGATTTCTAACACCTAATGTGTTTTATTGAAGCCATAGCTTTTTTTAATTTACTCATTTATTTGCTAGTAGACCTCATTTTAGAATACTGGCAAGATACCATTTTTATAGGGATGTGACAATTGTCACATTCTATAACTTTAATTGTGAGGACTTGAAGATTATACTGAAAGGTTAAGAATCATCTAGATATGGTACGATGGTAGGTCAGTTCTGAAGAATTTTTTGTTTAGTGTCCAAAACTTGGAACAAATTTGCGGTTTTATAAAGCCGTATTACAAGGTTTTATTTCATATGCCTTGTTTTTTTTTCCCCCAAGAAACCAAAAGTCACAGTTCTTAATGAAACAGACATCTAAGCAAGCTAGTAGCATTGCTATTTAGCTTTAGTATAAAATATTTTTTCCTGTAAGACAGAGTGCTTTCAAGGCATATAGGAGCCTCATTCTCATATATGACAATATTTCAGAATTTGATTTGCTTGCTCTCTCAGTTCTGGCGGTTCTATTTCAAATTAAGAGTATCTTTTGATTGAGGTCTTTTTCTTAAATATATTGGGCCCCAGAATTAGGTTTAAAAATTTTAGACCAGAGCATCCATATGTGTTGAAGTTTGAGTCACTAATTACATCAATTACTTCCGTATTTGAACTCTTCTTGAAAGCAAGATTAATTTATACTCCAAGATTTTTCTTAAACATAATATGCAGTTTAATTGTTCTCAGTTTAAATGGAATTTAAAGAGTTAGAGTGAAAGGTGGAGACAGACTGGATTAAATATCTTGATTTTACATAGGAATGCTTATATACTTACAAAGAAAATAAATGGTAGGAAAGGAGTGGTTTGAATTTTATAACAAATCACTTTTGTTGGTAATATCACTAGATTAACACTTTTTTTTTTTTTCTTTTCAGAAAGCTTTATGTGACTGCTTCTGTAATAGTATGCTTACTCCTTTCTGGTCTGGCTGTATTCTTCTTATTTCCTCGTTCCATCGATGTTGAATACATTGGAGTGAAGTCAGTATATGTCAGTTATGAAACAAGTAGGCGTATAATATATCTAAATATTACGGTAAGACAATCTGAACATTGTGGTAAAGTGAACAGTAAATGTGTGTAAATAGTATCCCCTTAAAACACAACGTATGGATCCAGTCAAAAATGCTTTATTATATAGAATTTTACTAGGCACATAACGTGTATCATTTATTTGTAAGCATTCTGACAGTGTTTACCCCAACAGGCATTTTATGTGGTTTTTAAAGATAGTGACAACTGTTTGGGTGGTCAAATTCTCTTCTCCAGTTTGTATAATCATGGGCTGCTACCCTCAGTTTACTGTCAGACTTTCATCTGGTCTGGATCTTTGGGGAACAGTAGAGGTCTTGCAGTATGACTTAGAGCTTGGGTAGGCAACCTATGGCACGCGTGCCGAAGGCGGCACGCGAGCTGATGTTTAGTGGCACTCACACTGCCCGGGTCCTAGCCACCGGTCTGGGGTGCTCTGCATTTTAATTTAATTTTAAATGAAACTTCTTAAACATTTTAAAAACCTTTTTTACTTTACATACAACAATAGCTTAGTTATACACCTCTACCTCGATATAACGCTGTCCTCGAGAGCCAAAAAATCTTACCGCGTTATAGGTGAAACCGCATTATATTGAACTTGCTTTGATCCACCGGAGTGCGCAGCACCCCTCCCCGGAGCACTGCTTTACCGCATTATATCCGAATTCGTGTTATATCGGGTAGCATTATATCGAGGTAGAGGTGTATATTATAGAGCTATAGAAAGAGACTTTCTAAAAACGTTAATGTATTACTGGCACGTGAAACCTTAAATCAGAGTGAATAAATGAAGACTCGGCACACCACTTCTGAAAGGTTGCTGACCCCTGACTTAGAGGTAGAAACTGGGATTTTTCCTGATCTGCTCTGGGAGGGTGAGCCAGGATTCTGGGTCTACTATTAAGAAAGATATGCCTTCCTTAAATCTATACCTGTACTCCACTAAAAATAGTATACAGGGTGACTGCAATTGTTGAGGCGGATACTTCTTAAAATGTGGCCTTCTAAAATGTAAGTAATGTAAGTGTTTAGTACCAACATGCTGAATTGGATAGAGTGGGGCCATCACTGTTCACTAAATAATTTGGTGCAGAGGTGGCAGCATGCTGGAAGGAGGCTAAGAAAAGGAGATAGTCTGTGGATACAATAGCTAAAAGGCTCCCCATGTAGTGTATGCATTACAGATCCACATTCTCCTGTGAACAAGGGAAGTAGATTCAGTTTTACTTTCTCTCACAAATCTTCATGGAGTTGGAATCTTTGATGAAAACTCAGTTATTCATTTTATGTGAACAGAAATGAATTTCCTGTTGCTTGCATAAATTAATGAGCTGACAGTGCAGGGAAGAAAATTGGGTATAGTTCTACAACACTCACATTCTTGCCATTTAAGACCTTGTTTATCCTAGAAGAAATGAGATTTAATAAAAATATTAGCTAACATTTGTGAAAACACCACTGTCTCTGCCTGCACCAGATGCTGCCTAGTGTTTTAAAACATGTTTTAACACATTGGTTCTCAGTACACATTTTTGGTGTCCACTCTCATATTTTTTTCCTAAGATACTAGATTGGCTTTAGGAAAAACAAATAAATATACATGTCCAAATCATTGTAATTTATTTATTGCTACTTAGTAAGTCTGTTGTGAAAAGTGATATTAACTAAAATAAAAGTATCACTTTTCACAGCAGACTTACTCAGTCCTGGCAAGCCTGGGGACAAATTGAACCCTGGATGGGAGTTGGGGGAGGCAGCGGGGATTACAGGCGATGGGGTGGGTGAGTGGCCAGGGGAGGCAGTGGGAGGCTGGAGTCTGAAGCCCTGTGACCAGCTCCTGAAGCCCCACAGCCAGGGGACAGGGCCCAGGGATGGAGCTTGAAGCAATGTGGCTGGAGCCCCAGACCTGTTGCTGTCTCGGCACACCAGGGCTGAAGCCCAAAGCCTAGCCCCAACACCCCAGGAAAGTTGGGAACTCACCAGCTGCCTGCTCCTCCTCCAGTGTTGTGCCCCAGGTGTCTCCAGAGGGGTGCACGGCCCAACCCCTGCTGGCAGCCTCAGCACCAACCCATCCAGGAGCAACAGGGAGGGGCCGCTATTTTGCCACTTCCTCTCACCCACATCACAGCTCAGGGGGCTGTGGCCGCAAGAAAAGCCCCTGGTGGCTGCATGCGGCCATGGTGGCTGCGTTTGAGAAACACTGTTAGATAATATGTTTAGAAAAGTATGTGGAGTTAGATAAAGCAAAAGATAGCTTATACACCTATTCACTTTGATATGAGACTTAATTTTCAAAACAGTTCTTTCTCAAGAAACTTATGGGCAATTCTAAAGTTTGTTTTTTTTGCAGAACACCCTAAATATAACAAACAACAATTATTATTCTGTTGAAGTGGCAAACATTACAGCCCAAGTTCAGTTTTCAAAAACCGTTATTGGGAAGGCACGGCTAAACAATATCACCAACATTGGTCCACTGGATATGAAGCAGGTAAATGTGGATATGTTTTTGATATGAGCCGTATTTGATCTTATGTGTTTCTTATTTCATTGAAAAAATTTTTTTTTGTTTTTCCAGATTGATTATATGGTGCCCACAGTCATACAAGATGAAATGAGCTACATGTTGTAAGTGTTTGGCTTTTAAAATACATATGTGTATACAACATTGTACTAATGATGCTATATAGTGGTGCCCACTAAAAACTAACTTTTACCACATTGTTGTACTTGTGCTATATTTGGATTAGGAATTACTGAATATACAACAGTAAAGCACATACTGCTTTTTTATGAATGTTAGACAGGAACATGGGCATTGCTGTAGTCCAGGGGTTGGCAACCTATGGCACGCGTGCCGATTCTGAGTGGCACGCTGCTGCCCACTGGGAGGAGGCGGAGGAGGAGGGGCGGAGGGGCCGGAATGCACCACACTGTGGGAAGAAGGGGTGGGGGGGGGAAGCTTGGCTGCCGCAGGATCAAGTTTCTGCCTCCTGCCCCCACAGCCCCCCCCCCCCGCCCCACTCAGCCCCTTCACCCGCTGCTCTCCCCTGCAGGGGCAGGAGACAGAAGCTTGGTCCTGCGGCAGCCATGCTCTCTTCCCACAATGTGGTGCATTCCGGCCCCTGCTCCTCCCAGAGGAGCAGAGCCAAGCGCAGCGTGCTGGCTGCTCCGTAGAGCAGGCAGAGAGAGGTAGGGACGGGCCTGGGGGAAGGGGGTGGAACAGGGCATATCCCTCCCAGCCCCCTGCCATGAGCTGCTCAGGGCAGGGGGCTGGGAGCACCCCCACGAGCCGAGCACCCCAGCCCTCTGCCCTGACCTAGAGTTGCCCCCAACACCAAGCCTTGTGCCCTGCACCTCCACACACACACTCCAGCCCTTTGCCCTGACCTTGAGTCCCCCTCCCCCCCCCCCGCCCCCCTCCCTGGCCCCCGGTTCCCCCCCCCCCCCCCCCCCCAACACCCAGCCCTCTGCCCTGAACCCCCCACCCAGAGGGCTGAGCAGGCTGGCATCGTAAGATCAGCATTTTAATTTAATTTTAAATGAATCTTCTTAAACATTTTGAAAACCTTATTTATTTTATATACAACAATAGTTTAGTTATATAATATACACTTAGAGAGAGACCCCGTCTAAAAAAAAGTTACAATGTATTACCAGCAGGCGAAACCTTAAACTGAATAAATGAAGACTCAGCACACCACTTCTGAAAGCACCTACCCCTGCTGTAGTCAATCAGAACAGTGGTTCATCTACATTAGTTTCCTGTCTCTAGCATTAGCCAGTACCCAGTGATTCAGAGAATGGTGGAAGAATTCCTGTAATGGACTAATTTAGAATAATCTGCTCCAAGAAAAAGTTTCTTCCTAACTAACTGTCTGGCTGGGAGTTGATTTATGATGCAAAACATGAGGGATATAATCCCTCATATTTATTCTATTTGGACTGTGGATGTTACTACGGATGTACAATGGTAATCCCTGTGGTTGCAATTGAGGAGACACTTAATTTATAAGCATTTGTTCATTTATAACTTCAAAAAAGAAATGTATTTGGGTTGAAATTTCACTTGAATTTTGTAGTTTGGGAAAATTTAACTTTGCCATTTTTGTTACCATACTATGAAGAATCTTTTGTCCATTAACGTCTTTCAGGCCTGGTCCACACTAACCCCCCATTTCGAACTAAGGTACGCAAATTCAGCTACGTTAATAACGTAGCTGAATTCAAAGTACCTTAGTTCGAATTTACCGCAGGTCCAGACGCGGCAGGCAGGCTCCCCCGTCGA
>NC_048299.1:51033378-51069832 GCF_013100865.1 Trachemys scripta elegans
CCCCTGTGGTGCGGCCAGAGCGCGGGTGCAGGGGGACCGGCTGGGGCGGGGTGGAGGGGAAGGGAGCGGGCCGGAGAGAGAGAGAGAAGGGGGCGGCCAGGGCTACAGCAGGGGCGCTGCCATGCAGCTCCTCCCGCTGCGCCGCCGCCTGCCGTGAGGGCTCTGCTCCGGTCGGCGGGGAGGGAAGGAAGAGGACTGCCCTGCAGGACGCCCTGGTTCTCCATGCCGCTGCTCCCTACAGGGCGGCCGGAGCAGAACAAGAACAAGAACAACAACAACAAAAAAGCGACCGTGCCACCCTAGGATTGGGCAGAATGTTGCCTCAAACAATCTGCCGCCCCAAGCACCAGCTGGCCCTGGCTCTCCCTTTGACTTAGTTACTCCAGCCCCTGAAAGCAGCGGTAGCTATATCAGTGGGAGAAGCCCTCCCGCTGACATAGCTCCTGTGTGGACAGAGCTTAAGTTGGTGTAACTTATGTAGCTCAGGCGAGCAGTTTTATTCAGACCCCTGAGTGACATAGCTTATACCGACTTAAGCTGTAGTGTGAACATAGCCTTAGTGATGTGTTGATGCTTTTCTGTTGTGCTTTCTTTGCTGATATCTTGCGATTTAAATTGCACTATTGGTTACAGAGCCCTGCTGTACCCTGCTTGAAATTTAAATTTAAATTGCAAGCTATGACTAAACATTTGTTGTTTAAAATACACACTTTCCCTTTCCCCACTTTAAAAAGAAGTAGTTAACGGGGGTGGGGGGGGAGGAATCTACATTTATATAGAATGACTTTTTGCATGTAAACTTAGAAAGGGATTTGTGTGTAGAGAAGATGCCAATATGCTCTATTTGCAGGAACTTTTGACTTAAAATATTTTATAGTTAATTGACATTAATAGCAGCTCTTCATACTTAATGCTTCTTTAAAGACCAAGGAGCATGTAAATATCCTCTCAATTAGAATTTTAGTTCAGTATTTTAGCTTGTTAAATCTTACCACTTGATTACTCTAATTCTGGTTTTGTTATTTCAGTGATTACTGTACCTTGCCATCTATTAAAGTGCATAACATAGTAGTCATGATGCAGTAAGTATGGATCACTTGTATTTGTTCATAAAAGTAATTAGTGAAGCCATTCAGTGTATTTTAATTTTTTTTATATATATAATGTTCTTAAACATGGGGGGGAAAATATATTCTATATAAAATGAATAAACATTTTAATTTATAATATGGTAAAAATTACTAAATAGTTCATCATTTCTTTGTATGGTTCAGCTTTTAAGAAATTATTTGCAGTTTAAATATGATCTTTCCTTAACATGGAGCTTGGAAGTGTGGAGAAACTTTCACAGCCAATGCCAGTGCTCTGTCTGCTCTGTGACTGAAGACCTTTTGTCTCCAGGACCGTTGGTCTGATAAGTCATATTTGCTAAATTAGTTTTTTAGAAAGCCCTTAAAATGAGTTATGTTCACTTATAGGCAGGGTTATAGGTTTTTTTTTTTTTTAAATAGTTACAAAAGTCTCACTGGGATTTATAGTTTAAGCCTGAAACTGTCCCTTACCCATCTCTTCCCCACCTGCTTATATTATCTCTGTTGCAAGCTCACTGCCAGTTTCTTGTGTTGATATGAAAACCAGAGGTGTTGAATATTTGGATGTAAATATTTACCTTGCCTTTGCACCCAGATAATAATAATAATAATAATAATTAAAAAAAAATCAAAGTTTGGGCTTTTACAGTTTGTCTTAATAACATTGAATACAGTCCATCATGACTATTTTTAAAACACAAAACTCAGTGATATGCCAGGAGTGTGTTCTATGGATCAGATCTTCAGCTGGGGTAAATTGATATTGGGGTAAACTCCATTGGTTTCACCATCCTCTCCAAGTATAGTGTAGTCACATATAATAGTAACTCTGTGCCTGTAGTACAATATTAACTTTTAATTAAAACTTAGCTGGCTACTAATGTGAAATAAAAATTGCTTAATTTATATAATATTTTTAAAAATTTTTGAATACAATGTATATCTGATTTTAAAATACTGATCATCTCACAAATTTCTTTTGCGTAGCCTTTACAAACCAACGTCTCTTCTTTTTTTTTGTCTGTATTTAAGAGTGACAGTGACGACCTCTTACTTTGGCCACTCTGAACAAATATCCCAGGAGAGATACCAGTATGTAGACTGTGGTGGAAACACGACTTATCAAATGGGCCAGTCAGAATATCTAAACGTACCTCAACCTCCACAATAAAAGTGGCAGAGTGGGTGATGCAGAAAAAAAAAGTTGGCTATTGCTGCTGCAAGACTTCATCTTAGCAGAACTGTGGATCAGATTTGCTACTATTTAAAAGGGTGTGTGTGTGTAAAGTTTAGCAACCCTGAAGATCTGTTTGCTTATAATACGATCTGCGGGAGGTGGAAACGTGCAAAATGTACATAGCCACAATTGTTGAACAGTGTATTTCCCTTTGTTTACTTTTATGATATGTAGACATTTCTATCAAATTGTTTCACTAGAAAAAATGCATCTTAAATTTTCAGAGAGAGAACTTGGATGATTGCCTACAGCACAATGTGGCTACAAGAATTTTAAAGTAAATGTGCATATATTTATCTGTATAGATGAAACAATGGTACTAAGGTACATTTGTGAGAGGAATAAATATATAAGTTAAATACTAAGAACTGAAACTATAACATATAGTAGTACAAATCAAGGCTTCTATTTAAGTCACCAGTTTCCTTTAGAGCGTCTAGATATGTCTATATATGTAGTAACTTATAGTCCTTGAGGATGCATTAGTAAACTTACGACAAAACAGTTTTCTTTGTATTGGAATTCTGTTTTAGGTATGCTTCCATTACAGGTTAACTGCTTGATTTCTTTTTTTTTTTTTTTCCCCTCTTTCCCCCCCCCCCCCCCCTCCTTAAGCACAAACAAAACTCTTATTAACTTGAATGAAGGTTTTTGTTTTCCTTGAATGTGGAATTTTGGATCTGGTGTTAAGTTGGCTACTGTTTTTTTTGTTTTTGTTTCTACCTCCTCCCTGTCCCTACCCCAGGATGGGAAGTTAAAGAAAATGTTTATTCATATTTTTAAAAACGAATAATGCATATGACAAATTCTTGACTGCTTTGCAAAATTTATCATTGAGTTAAAGAAAAATGTTGAAGTCTCTATTGGATAATGAAAAATATAAAATGCATAAAGTTATTTCATTTTTTGTAGTAGTAGCTTGGAGTACAAGTGTATCACTTTCAAGTTTACACAGAATCACTTAAACAGTGTACATAGTAAGTCTAGATATGGCTTTTGGGCAACTAAATGTAAACTGAAAATATAACTAATCATAATCACTTTGAAATGTAAAGAATGTGTACCTAACACTGACAAGTAGTTTAACATCTGTATGGACTGAATAAGCAGTAGTTGCCCAAATCCTCTTGAGCCCTCACACTTCACATTATGAGATTGGAGAGTGACTTTTTTTTTTTTTAAAGTGCAAGTGCCTATGCAAACACTAAACTACAAGAACTCAAATATGGCTACTTTCTGATTAAAATAATTCTGAGTAAATGTCTTCAGTGTCATTGAATGCCAGGTATAATTGGCCGCGGAACTGTGTGCTTGTGCATTTCACCTTGTGAGGGGCATAATTTAATTTAGATTTAATCTTAAAATTTCTTTGATTTTTGGAGACTGCCTTTAATGTGTTTAAAACACTTTTGTTCTTTTACTTGAATCCAAATAACGTCTTCAGTTTTAGTTAAAAGAATCCTGATTTAGTTAGTTCTAAATTGGATAATTACAGGTTAATGTATACTTGCTGTTGAGTGGTTAGATTGTTAAATTGAAATGAACAGTATTTTTTTTAAAAAGGTACTGCAGCTTTAATGCTTCCATATCTTTCTAACATAGGATATTAGAAATAAGAATCCAGTTCATTGGCAGTAGTGTTATATTCTAAAGGTAACTTTTCAGTTAAGAAATAGTCTGAAAGCTTGAAAATGTAATTTTGTTGTTTTTGTTTTCCCCTTCACGTTTTTTGTTGTATGGAGCTAAACTTCACAATTTAAAAAAAAAAAAAAAAGTTACTCTGCTATAAGTGATGGTCCTGTTAAGGGTTCTGCATGGGTGTAAAGGTGTGCCTCCCTATATCCCTTTGCATTATTGGACTTTAAATCATCACATTTCTGTAAATAGTGCTGGTCAGTTCACACTGATTGAACCAGAAGACACAATGCTGGCATTACAAAACCAAGTTACTTCTTGCCTTCTTAAAAATATTTTTGGTAGTTGGTTATAAACTTGAAAAATGGTGAATAAACAGAATCAAAAAAGTTATACTGCCCTTAATATAACCTAGTGCTATTATATACATAAACATGTAGTTGCAAATGCCCAATCTTTGACTATGGCTGGGAATAACAAAGCATGCCTGGGGTGGGGGTTGGTGATTGGTGATAGTAGGTTAGCTGTGTGGGGAGCTTGTACCACAATTTGTGTGGAACAGCTAACTGCCGACAATTTAAAAGGGCTGATTTCTCAGCCAATGACTAGGATATAGAGAGGCTCTGGCCAGACCCATGTGTCAGCAGCAGAGAGTACTGTGTGGTAAGAGTTGCTACCTTTAGAGCACTTTGCCACTGCAGGATCTTCCTAAATCTTGGTGTATTTCTTTCTGGATCTGGCTATGCCAGATTTAAGGCCAGAACCTGCCAGTGGTACAGTGCAAAACATTCCGTGAACAAAACTGTGGGTTCAGAAATAGACTGAAACTCTTATGTAATTTTACTTCTATATAATCTTCTAAGTATTGGCTATTTTGAGACAATGATCCATTAATAAAATGTGTCTTGCCGTGAACAGTGCTGTCAGTAGTAATACATCTGTGTAAAAGCTAGTTACTTTTCTTAGGCTAGTCCAACTAAGGAACTTTTGGTTCAAGATGACAAGAATGTTTTCTTAATATTTAACTGCTAAGGGTATGATTCTGAAAAGGGATCTACCTGAGTGTATGGTAGGGGCTAATGAGTGATTTCTTATGCAGAATCAGGACCTGAAATAGTACAAAAAACGTAGGTTGGAAAGCTTTCTCTTTTCATAGAAACCCCAAAAGCTACTAAGTCCATAGTGAAGCATATCCTTGTATAATTTGGTTTGTAAAATACTGATTTATTTGGCCACAAAGTCTCTGAGGAGATGGTATGTAACTTTAAATTAAGGTGTTTATTTTGCATCCATTGAAATGTGTTAGCTTGGGATTGACTCTGGAACTGCTATGTGGGGTGGAAGGGGAGGCTAATATAAATGTATACTATAACAGCTGATACCAGATGTATTTGGCTAAAAATGACCCATACACTTACTCTTAACTGGATTGAGCTCTTATCCTTAGGGCTCATTTATGTTAATAAATATGTGTAAAATATGCTATAAAAATGTTTAAAAAAAAAAAAAAAAGGTATCCTACAAACCCTGGAGATCTACCGACTGAATACACAGTAGAGGAGTTCAAAAGGCAACTTTTGTTCTAAAAGACAGTCCATGATATATTGTTACTCATGAATTGTGGAAGAAAAATGCCTTCTAGATGTTCTGCCACATTTGTAACTTGTTTCCTCATCTGGAGGCTCTTCGATAGAAGATTGCATAATTATTTTAAAAATTGTAATGTGGAGGTCAGTGTTCTTGTAACAATTTGCTATGCAGTATAGCTTGACAGTTTTAATGCACTTCTGCTGCATGACCTTAATATTAACATTGCTGTTACATTTGGCAACTTTATTTTAACACACACTGATTGACGTTCATACAAACGGTCCTTGAAATTCTCCAAGTGAGTAATCTGCTAAATAGTAGTATAATTCAAAACGTCGTTTTTGTTTAATGTACAGTGACTAGATCAGACTACTCTACCAGCGATGCTTTAAGTTTTCATCATGGACTTAGTGCTACCAGCTGACTAACTGAAATATGCCCTTGGAAAGGGTGAAACAATTGAGATGTTTGGAGGTGGTGTGTTGAGTGTTACAGGCAAAATGTTTTTTAGTTGCCGTTGTTAAAAGCTGAAAAATATAACAAGTTTATAACCAAAAACCATTTTGTAAGTTGTCCACCAATAACTTGGCACCTGACCCTGTAACCCATTTCTTGTGTTTATATTCCTGTTAACTTCAATGGGACTACTTAATGTGCAAGAGTTAATTACATGAATAAGGTTTTCAGGATCAGGCCCTTGGTTGACATTTGTCATAACTTAAGTAAAAAATAATCAAAAATACCACATCTGGCAACACTTTAAGATAGGTTTCCCCTTCTAGAAAAGGAATATATCTTCTTTAAACTGTATTAATCAGAAATGTGTTGGGATAATAAATAACTAATAGACTTTTTATTCAGCATATTAAAAACATGAATTTAGTGTGTTAGGTCTAAAGGCCATAGTATTCGTTATTTAGAATGATTTTTAGGTCAGTCTTGAACTGTCTTGCTCACTGGAATGGTAACAACTAGATGTATTACAAAAGCACCATATACTGTTTCGTTTGGGAAACCCTTAAACCCTAATTTATTTAATTGGTTATGCTGATAGGGTAAGGAACAGTAGTGTGTGTGTTTTTTTTGTTTTGTTTTGTTTTTGTTTTTTTCCTGCTGGCCATGGAATTCTATTCTAGTTTGGGCCTACTTAAGATTATCAAGAACCCATCATTATTTGTCAGGAACAGTTCTTATTTGATAAGAAATGTGGAGAGCAGAGAAGCCCCAGTGTGTGGGCTCTGTCAATACCAGAATGTACTCCGTGGACTGGATTAAAATGCTGAGTTACAGCTTTAGGTATTGGTAGTGCACCAATAAGTATACTGCCATTTGTTATGGTTGGTGATGGGGAACAAGCCCTACAGTTTTTACATTATATATTAATTAAGCCACTTAATTACCTAGTCCTTTAATTTTGTTTTAATGAGTCATTTTCCACCAATTTAACCACTATTAGTGTTCATTGTACAGAAAATGCATATTGCTAAAGATATGTATAGAGATGCTAATAGGTGATAACTATTTTTGTAATTTAGAAACTGTAACTGTTGCTCTTGTAATTGTGTGGCAGATATAATCTGTTTGCATTCAGTTTATTAAGCATGGTAAATAAAACTTCCATATGTCAAAGTGTATTTGGACATGCTTCTAGGACACATCAATTGTCTTAAAATGTTAGTAAATTGAGGGGAATATAAAGTTATATCACTACTTGTGTTTAAAATTCTGAAAGGGACTTCATAATGGGGGATTTTAAAAAGAATTGTGCACTCATTTGGAAAGAATGTTATTAAAAGTTAATTTTTGAAAGTAAACTTGGATCCTGTAGCTTTTTAATAACTAACTTCAATCCAGTGTTTTCTAAGAAAAGAATTGATTTTCTCATGTCTTGAGTTTTCATACACTAATGGCTTAAGTTTCATAGTGTTGTATGTACATTTGAGGCTCTCTAGCAGCAAGCCTGTATGAACCTGAGGATCTGCTTTTTTACCTGCTAGTTTATTTTTGAAGAGAACATAATTGCTAAATTGGATTATTTTAAAGCTAAACAATACACGCTGTCCATTATGCTTTAGTTTACCAAGTTGGTAAAGGAAAGTTATATAACACCAGTGTATGAACAATAACTTAAAGCAAATGAAAAATATTAATTTCTTAAATTATTCAAAAAGATTAGTCTTGTACATGGTTTATTACAATATCTCGTTCTTGGTACTTTCCACTCCCCTGCCCCAACATATAAACAGATTAATTTGTCACTAATGCCCTTAGTCTGGCTTCTAAAAGCACTTCCACTAACCTCAGACCAAGAGTTATTGTCCTAATGGGACAGAAAGTGGATGCTAGAATAACTTGTGGTGTGGGAGTTTAGAGTTTACAGTTTTAAATTTATAACGATAGGAAGCAAAGGTGAGCATTGTTAGGAGTCAGCTGGGATACCTTGGGGACTGAGGAGAAGAGAGAAGTTGGTTTTGATCTCTGCCCAATGTGGAGTTACTGATATTCCTTCCCCCCCCCCCCCCCCCCCCAGGTGGTTTTATAAAAAAAAAAAAAAAAAAAAGTTTGGGATGTTTCTCTCTGATTCTGGAAGATATGGCCAGGACTCCAAGATCTTTGGGAGGGGAGAGAGTCAGTTGTTAGGCAGTAACACTAAGTATAGTTAGTAACAAGCCCTAGATGTAGGTGATATATCTCAGTAATGGGAGAAGAATGGTGTAATTTGTGTCTGACTTGCAACTATAGTTTGGATCCAACGTTACAAATGACTAACAGTATTGTTCTCTCTTATGAATAAGATTAAGAATAGTTACATAGGCAGAATAAATGGATTGTTGATGGAACATTAAATGATTTGTAGTGTGTGAACAGAGCGTGGCTAATGTTAGTCCTGTGACTTAGTGGGTAAGTGCAAATGAATTCAAGTGGCAACTAATGCAGTTAGGTGCCTAATTCCAATAGACTTTAATGGGAACTAGGTGCCTAACTGCTCTCGGAGCCTTTGTAAATCCTCTCCATCCCCTCCCCCTCTCTGCGCCCCCCCCCCCGTTGTGAATCTCATCTTTCATGCCAAAGAGGATGTTTTGAGTATATGCCTGCTATTTTCCTAGATTTCTGTAGCTGTCTTGCTTTATTCTTTGAGTGATTGCACATGTACCTTCCATTCTTGTTTTGTACATTCACCTCACAGTTGGAAACTTTTCCATCAGAGGTGCTTGGGGCAACTCAAGCACCTGCTGCTGCTGTGTGCTACTGCATGTCGGTATAAAAGGTCTCTCCACCCCCGAGCTCCCTCTGCTCCTTATTATTGCCTGTGATTGTCTTTGGAATTGCTTGACTTGCTTTAGCAAGTGCTCTGAGTGTTCATTGTAAATTTACAATTGTAGATCGCTTTCTAGATTTATATTAGTACTTAGGGCTGGTCTACACTGGGGGGGAGGGGATCGATCCAATACGCAACTTCAGCTACGCTATTTGCGTAGCTGAAGTCGTAGTATCTTGGATCGAATTACCTGGGGTCCACACGGCGCGGGATCGATGGCCACGGCTCCCCCGTGGACTGCGCTACCGCCACTCGCTCTGGTGGAGTTCTGGAGTCGACGGTGAGCACGTTCAGGGATCGATATCGCGTCTTAATGAGACGCGATATATCGATCCCGGATAAATTGATTGCTACCCGCCGATACGGCGGGTAGTGAAGACGTACCCTTAGTGCACGTTTTCATTTTTGGCCTCAGTTGGATTTTTTTTCCATTACTCTGTATTGATGGATGCCTTGGTCATCAAGCTTTAAGCCCTGCATCTCTTGTACTAGGCTAATACCCATAGCCTCACTCAAGCTCCTTGAAATCTCTAGGTGAAGCTCATATTCTGGATCATTGCCAGAACTGAAAAGTCTTTAAGCCTTGGACAAGGAAAGTCAGAGAAGCCAGGCTAAAACTAGGTTCACCAGGGGAAGGAGACCAAAGCCCTGAGGTAAGTGGGGAAATGGGGTCCTAGGAGGAAGCACAAGCAGGAGAGCGCAAGAGGGGAGGACTCCTGTCTCATGCTGAGAAAGAGGGACGATCGAGGAGTTATCTTAAGTGCCTATACACAAATGCAAGAAGCCTGGGAAACAAGCAGGGAGAACTGGAAGTCCTGGCACAGTCAGGGAACTATGATGCAATTGGAATAACAGAGACTTGGTGGATAACTCACATGACTGGAGTACTGTCATGGATGGATATAAACTGTTCAGGAAGGACAGGCAGGGAAGAAAAGGTGGGGGAGTTGTGTTGTATGTAAGAGAGGAGTATGACTGCTCAGAGCTCCGGTATGAAACTGCAGAAAAACCTGAGAGTCTCTGGATAAAGTTGAGAAGTGTGAGCAACAAGGGTGATGTCGTGGTTGGAGTCTGCTATAGACCACTAGACCAGGGGGATGAGGTGGACGAGGCTTTCTTCTGGCAACTAGCAGAAGTTGCTAGATCGCAGGCCCTGGTTCTCATGGGAGACTTTAATCACCCTGATATCTGCTGGGAGAGCAATACAGCGGTGCACAGACAATCCAGGAAGTTTTTGGAAAGTGTAGGGGACAATTTCCTGGTGCAAGTGCTGGAGGAACCAACTAGGGGCAGAGCTTTTCTTGACCTGCTGCTCACAAACGGAAGAATTAGTAGGGGAAGCAAAAGTGGATGGGAACCTGGGAGGCAGTGACCATGAGATGGTCGAGTTCAGGATCCTGACACAAGGAAGAAAGGAGAGCAGCAGAATACGGACCCTGGACTTCAGAAAAGCAGACTTTGACTACCTCAGGGAACAGATGGGCAGGATCCCCTGGGAGAATAACATGAAGGGCAAAGGGGTCCAGGAGAGCTGGCTGTATTTTAAAGAATCCTTATTGCGGTTGCAGGAACAAACCATCCCGATGTGTAGAAAGAATAGTAAATATGGCAGGCGACCGGCTTGGCTAAACAGTGAAATCCTTGCTGATCTTAAACGCAAAACAGAAGCTTACAAGAAGTGGAAAATTGGACAAATGACCAGGGAGGAGTATAAAAATATTGCTCAGGCGTGCAGGAGTGAAATCAGGAAGGCCAAATCACACTTGGAGTTGCAGTTAGCAAGAGATGTTAAGAGTAACAAGAAGGGTTTCTTCAGGTATGTTAGCAACAAGAAGAAAGCCAAGGAAAGTGTGGGCCCCTTACTGAATGAGGGAGGCAACCTAGTGACCGAGGATGTGGAAAAAGCTAATGTACTCAATGATTTTTTTGCCTCTGTCTTCATGAACAAGGTCAGCTCCCAGATTGCTGCACTGGGCAGTACAGTATGGGGAGAAGGTGACCAGCCCTCTGTGGAGAAAGAAGTGGTTTGGGACTATTTAGAACAGCTGGACGAGCACAAGTCCATGGGGCCGGATGCGCTGCATCCAAGGGTGCTAAAGGAGTTGGCGGGTGAGATTGCAGAGCCATTAGCCATTATTTTTGAAAACTCATGGCAATCGGGGGAGGTCCCAGATGACTGGAAAAAGGCTAATGTAGTGCCCATCTTTTAAAAAAAGGGAAGGAGGAGGATCTGGGGAACTACAGGCAAGTCAGCCTCACCTCAGTCCCTGGAAAAATCATGGAGCAGGTCCTCAAGGAATCAATTATGAAACATTTAGAGGAGAGGAAAGTGATCAGGAACAGTCAGCATGGATTCACGAAGGGGAAGTCGTGCCTGACTAACCTAATTGCCTTCTATGATGAGATAACTGGCTCTGTGGATGAGGGGAAAGCAGTGGATGTGTTATTTCTTGACTTTAGCAAAGCTTTTGATACGGTCTCCCACAGTATTCTTGCCGCCAAGTTAAAGAAGTATGGGCTGGATGAATGGACTGTAAGGTGGATAGAAAGCTGGCTAGATCGTCGGGCTCAACGGGTAGTGATCAATGGCTTCATGTCTAGTTGGCAGCCGGTTTCAAGCGGAGTGCCCCAAGGGTCGGTCCTGGGGCCGGTTTTGTTTAATATCTTTATTAATGATCTGGAGGATGGTGTGGACTGCACTCTCAGCAAGTTTGCAGATGACAGTAAACTAGGAGGCGTGGTAGATACACTAGAGGGTAGGGATCGGATACAGAGGGACCTAGACAAATTAGAGGATTGGGCCAAAAAAACCCTGAGGTTCAACAAGGACAAGTGCAGAGTCCTGCACTTAGGACGGAAGAATCCCCTGCACTGCTACAGACTAGGGACCGAATGGTTAGGTAGCAGTTCTGCAGAAAAGGACCTAGGGGTCACAGTGGACGAGAAGCTGGATGTGAGTCAACAGTGTGCTCTTGTTGCCAAGAAAGCTAACGGCATTTTGGGCTGTATAAGTAGGGGCATTGCCAGCAGATCGAGGAACGTGATCGTTCCCCTTTATTCGACATTGGTGATTCCTCATCTGGAATACTGTGTCCAGTTTTGGGCACCACACTACAAGAAGGATGTGGAAAAATTGGAAAGAGTCCAACGGAGGTGGTGGAGTCTCCTTCCTTGGAGGTTTTTAAGTCCCGGCTTGACAAAGCCCTGGCTGGGATGATTTAGTTGGGAATTGGTCCTGCTTTGAGCAGGGGGTTGGACTAGATGACCTCTTGAGGTCCCTTCCAACCCTGATATTCTATGATTCTATTCTAAAGATTTTGTTCATGGAAGCAGTTTTAAGATCTCTGTCAGAGCCCAGTCAGACAGACTCTTGAAGGACTATAGGACAACATGGTCAGACTCTGCACCAAATGCCTTGGCATTGGCAATATAGGAGGCGCTCTCCTAACCAGAGTCCCAACAGTGCTCACCTTCCCCAGTGCCTAAGCGGCATAAGACTTCTACATAGACTGCTGACAAGGGAAGCTTGTTACCACTGAAGTCATCTTATCCCCATGCCTAGAGTAGAGTGCAGCCAAAACCTAAGACTTCCTCTTCTCTGGCATTGCAGAAGTCAGCACCATTGACTCCGACACCAAAACGTGCTGTCGAGTCCAGTGCCTCAAGGATCGCCTTCTACATCTGTAGTACCACACAGTCCTGAGACCATCTTGGTACTGACCATGCCAGAGGCATTTGCAGCCTTGAGAGATCTGCTAAGCCTTTTGGTGCCAGTTTCTCCAGAAGTGTGTAGTAGCAGGATTTTATTTGCATTTTGTATGATTTAGAAAGAAGGATAAAGAATAATGAGATGATAATGTAGTATGTATTAAATGTATTGATGTATGATTTGGTCATATTCTGCCAGCCACCCTTTTTGAACACCAGAAAGGAAGGGCCTAATGGGCCATTTGGTAAAGATGCATCAGCCGGAATCTGGGTCTGGGCTGATTTTAAGGCAGTAACAGATGGTTTAAGGTCTCTATTTTGTTGTAAGTTTAGCAGTTTAAAGTAAGTAAAAGAATGCCATGATTGTTTCCTTGTGCATTGCAATTTGATGTTCCTGTTCAAAATGTTCTGTGTAAATTTATTCTGTTTTTGTGTGTGAATGAGGAATGTAGTTTGGGCCCCATACTACAAGAAGGATGTGGAAAAATTGGAAAGAGTCCAGCAGAGGGCAACAAAAATGATTAGGGGACTGGAGCACATGACTTAAGGGAGAGGCTGAGGGAACTGGGATTGTTTAGTCTGCAGAAGAGAAGAATGAGGGGCGATTTGATAGCTATTTTCTACTATCTGAAAGGGGGTTCCAAAGAGGATGGATCTAGACTGTTCTTAGTGGTACCAGATGACAGAACAAGGAGTAACGGTCTCAAGTTGCAGTGGGGGAGGTTTAGGTTGGATATTGGGAAACACTTTTTCACTAGGAGAGTGGTGAAGCACTGGAATGGGTTACCTAGAGAGGAGGTGGAATCTCCTTCCTTAGAGGTTTTTAAGGTCAGGTTTGACAAAGCCCTGGGTGGGATGATTTAGTTGGGGATTGGCCCTGCTTTGAGCAGGGGGTTGGACTAGATGACCTCCTGAGGTCCCTTCCAACCCTGATATTCTATGTGTAAAGAGATAAGTGTGAAGGCCATCACTGAGCCAGATGTACCAGGGAGGAACCAGAAACAGATGCAAGGAGGCTGCAATACGTCCCTATTGAAATGTCATCATTCTGCCCTCTTCTGACTCTAAAGATGATACCGGCACCTATCAATGGGGACAAGATAGCTCTGATAAAGAATGAGAAGGACAATTTAAGAAAACAAGCACTTGTCAAACAACAATTGATTACACTGCTCTACAGCCAAAATGTTTCTGAAATAAATGTAGTCAAACTTGACTAATTCTGGGTCACTGAGAATGAAAATGATGCTTAAAATTGATTGGCTCTAGTTTTCAAGATATGCTATTGGGTCAGTATATACGACCCTTGACTTGGAAATGGCGGAGGATAAGTGAGTTATAAAGGGAAGGGGTCTCAATTTAAACCAGAAATGACTAAAATACATCTTTGACTGGATCTATGAAGAAATCTATGACTGGGTTTAGACAGTACTTGCTTTTTAGGCAAAACAATGAACGATGCAATCTGAAGCTGGTATTGCGTCATACATGATATGAATTGCATCATGTTATTCCTAGAAGTCATGGATGATGCAATCATAACGAAGCTTACATCACTCTGCTGAACAAATTGCCCTATATCAGCTCTAGAAATCGTACAGTGTCGTGCTCTTATTTGTCAGTGTTTGATTTTGCAAAGGAACACATTTATGTTTAGCCAAAGTGAGCAGAGATGCCTCGTACTTGTGTGAACAGTGCAGATAACTTCTGCTATGTTTGTGGTGAAGTGACTTTTGCATCACAAAAGCGCAGTATAACCACTATGGTTAGGAAAGCCTATCACCTTTATTTTGGCTGCAAAATTGGAGATCAGGACAAGAGGTGGGCTCTACACATATGCTGCAACACTTGTGCAACAAATCTTCACCAGTGGTTGAACAGGAAAACGAAATCTATGCCTTTTGCAGTGCCAATGATTTGGAGAGAGCCAACAGATCCTACCAGCAATTGTTACTTCTGCATGGTGCCTCCAGTTGGGAAAGGTGTGTCAAAGAAGAAAAAGTGGACTGTGCATTATCCAAACATTCCATCAGCTATACGCCCAGTACCCCACGGAGAAGGACTGCTGGTTCCTGATGCACCAGAATCATTCTCACTTGAGTCGGACGAGGAAGAGGATGACACTTTTGGTCCTGAACCATCAATGTCACAGGACCCACATTTTCTCCCATCCTCCTAACACAAGGTGAACTGAATGACCTGGTCAGGGATTTGGAACTACCCAAGAGTAAGGCAGAGCTGTTGGGCTCCAGACTACAGCAGTGGAATCTCCTGGCAGGTGATGTTAGGGTTTCCATGTTCCGTGACCGTCAAAAGAATCTTGTCCCATTCTTCTTCATGGAAGGTGATCTTGTAGCCTGCAACAACATCGATGGTGTGATGGCAGCCCTCAACATCGTTCACGATCCAGATGAGTGGAGACTGTTCATTAATTCATCGAAGACGAGTCTTAAATCTGTTTTACTGCATAATGGCAATGTTTTGCCATCAATTCCAGTTGGTCATGCAGTCCATATGAAGGAAACCTATGCTAACAAGAAACAACTTTTGAGGTGCATAAACTATGACCAACATCAGTGGCAGCTTTGTGGCGATTCGAAGGTTGTTGCTCTCTTGCTTGGTCTGCAGACTGGATACACAAAGTACTGCTGTTTTCTCTGCGAATGGGATAGTTGTGCAAGAGATTCCCACTACATCAAGAAAGATTGGCCACTCCGACAGTCATTGGAGCCTGGGAGGAAAAGTGTTCAGCATCCACTTGTTGAATCAAGGAAGATTTTGTTACCGCCCTTACACATCAAGCTGGGTCTGATGAAGAACTTTGTCAAGGCCATTGACAAAACACAAGCAGCTTTCAAGTACCTCCGTGGAAAATTTCCAAGGTTAAGTGAAGCTAAGATAAAGGAAGGTGTCTTTGTTGGTCCTCAGATTCGTGAACTTCTTCGAGATGATGCATTTGACCATGCACTGTGTGGCAAGGAAGAGACGGCATGGAAAGCCTTCCAGTTAGTGGCAATACGTTTTCTCGGAAACAACAAGGCAGACAACTACAGGTTGTTGGTGGAAAACCTCCTCAAAGCATACAAAAGCCTTGGTTGCAACGTGTCCCTAAAGATACATTTTTTGCACTCTCATCTAGATGGTTTTTTTTTTTTTCCACCGAATTGCGGAGCAGTGAGCGACGAGCACGGCGAGCGATTTCACCAGGACATTGCAACAATGGAGAAATGCTATCAGGGCAAATGGAGCCCATCAATGCTTGCCGACCAGTGCTGGACAGTGACAAGAGATGCTCCATTTAATGAATACAGGAGACAAGCAAGAAGCGCCAAGTAGACACTGAATAGGACTAAACTATGTACATAATAATTTTTTGCCTTTTGTTTCATAATAAATTTTATTTATATAACCCTTTTGCTGATTTTTAAAGTGTTACATAAACAGGACAGGTGAAATATTATCATGTAAAGCAACCATAAACACATGAAAAGACCTAGGTTTACAATTTTATGATTAAAACTCTACTATCTACACAATATACATAGACATAAAATTTAAAAACTTAAATATCTTAGAAACAGTAGGCAATCTGTTTTAATTGTCATATTTGAATTCAGCACATCAAAATAACATAATAAATAAAACATTTTATCTCTGAAGCAGACGACTTCTCAAAAATTGTAGACCAGTGTAATTGATCAACAACATAACAATGTTAACCGGGATGACATTAAGTGAGGAGTTACTGTACAAACCTTTTGTAACTGTTGTTCTTAGAGATGTGTTGCATACGTCCATTCCACTCTTGGTGTGTGTATACCCCGCCACAACCAGAAATTTCTCTGAGTGGTACCCATAAGGGCAGCTTGAGCGCCCTTTACTGCCATGTGCCACTGTGTGCCAGTATAAATGATCCAAATTCCCCTGAGCAACCTCAGTTCCTTCTTGGCAGACAACTCCAATGCCAAGGAGTAGGAGGGTAAGTCATGGAATGGACATGTGCATAACCTTTAGCTCAGAGGGGGCCCAGATGAGCGCCCCATCCCAGGACCAAATGTATCCATCAGTTCAGCGAAGGCTAAGGGTGGACAAACGGAATGCCCGCACAAACACTGAGTGGGTCCGGCCACCAATTTAGCAATGTTAGGACTTGCAAGGGCACAGTGTTCAGATGGTGGCAACTTGTAAATAAACAATTAAGTGTCAGAGATTCAGTCACAAGTTTGGACTCTTCTGTATGGAAGAAAAGCTCTGGCGTCAGTAGAGTCCAGCACCGCTCCTATAACCTCTATCCTCTGCACTGCACAAAGGGTAGACTTAGATAAGTTGATCAGTAGACCTGGAGCTCTGAAGATTGACTGAATGAGTTGAACACTGGAGAGAACCGGAGCCCTGGACTAGCCCTTGACTAGCTGTTTGACCAGGTAAGGGTAGACCTGTAGTCCTAGTCTCCTCAGGAATGCTGCTACCTAGGGCCGGCTCCAGGGTTTTTGCCGCCCCAAGCGGCGGGGGGAAAAAAAAGCCGCGATCGCGATCTGCGGCGACAATTCGGTGGGAGGTCCTTCGCTCTGAGCGGGAGCGAGGGACTGTCCACCGAATAGCTGGACGTGCCACCCCTCTCCGGAGTGGCCGCCCCAAGCACCTGCTTGGCAAGCTGGTGCCTAGAGCTGGCCCTGCTGCTACCATAGACATACATTTTGTGAAACCCAAGCAGCTGCTGACAGGCCATGAACATGACAAACTTTGCAAACATGATAAATTGCCATGTGAAAGTAGCCATCTCTTAAAATCAAGGGTGGTGTACCAGTCTCCAGGGAGGTAATAATTGAAGCCAGGGTGAGCATGAAAACTCTTTTTCAAATATTTGTTGAGCTGGCACAGGTCTAAAATTGGTCTGAGACCTCCCTTTGGTTTCAGTATTAGGAAATAATACTTTTCCTGTTCAACCACTAGCAAAGATTTGTTCCACAAGTGTTGCAGCATATGTGTGGGGCCCACCTCTTGTCCTGATCTCCAATTTTGCAGCCAAAATAAAGGTGATAGGCTTTCTTAACCATAGTGGTTATACTGCGCTTTTGTGATGCAAAAGTCACTTCACCACAAACATAGCAGAAGTTATCTGCACTGTTCACGCAAGTACGAGGCATCTCTGCTCACTTTGTCTAAACAGAAATGTGTCCCTTTGATTTTGAGAGCACGACACTGTATGATTTCTAGAGCTGATATAGGGCAATTTGTTCAGCAGAGTGATGTAAGCTTCGTTATGATTGCATCATCCATGACTTCTAGGAATAACATGATGCAATTCATATCATGTATGACGCAATACCAGCTTCAGATTGCATCATTCATTGTTTTGCCTAAAAAGCAAGTACTGTCTAAACCCAGTCATAGATTTCTTCATAGATCCAGTCAAAGATGTATCTTAGTCATTTCTGGTTTAAATTAAGATCCCTTCCCTTTATAACTCACTTATCCTCTACCATTCCCAAGTCAAGGGTGGTATATACTGACCCAATAGCATATCTTGAAAACTAGAGCCAATCAACAATTTTAAGCATCATTTTCATTCTCAGTGACCCAGAATTAGTAAAGTTTGACTACATTTATTTCAGAAGCATTTTGGCTGTAGAGCAGTGTTAGAGAACATGCTCGTTTAAAGTTGCACAATGCTCCCTTATAATGTTGTTTGGCAGCCGCCTGCTTTGTTCACTGCTTGCAGACAGAGCAGCCTGTTGGAGCTAGCTGATGGGGGGGGGGGGGGGCTTGGAACCAGGGTGGACCAGCAGCCCCCTTATCAGCTCCCCTAAGTTCCCTGTGCTGCAACCGCCCAGTAGGTTATCTATTGCCAGGCAGTTCAGCTGTTCCTCCCCCCCACTGCTGTGTGCTGCTCCTGCCCTCTGCCTTGGTGCTGCTCTTGGAAGCCTCCTGCTTGCTGTGCTGGGGGTGGGGGGGAAGGCGCGGGGTGCTAATGTCAGTGTGTCCCTCTCCCCCATTCCTGCCCCCTCCCCCTGCTCCTTTACCCTATCTCCACACAGTGCAGGGACATAGGGGGAACACACAGCAGGGCTCAGGACGAAGGGAGCTTGCTGGCAGAAGCTGCTGTCTCTACTTGCTGATCAACTTAAAAAGGCAATGTACTTAGAGTGGGGTCAGCGTACTTAAAGGGGCAATGTGCGCATTTCGCTTGATCTCTCTCTCTGTCATGCTGTCTCCCCTCCCTCCCTCCATTCGTGCTGCAGAGTGTGAGACTACATTAACAACGTGTTAACCCTTGAGGGCTCAGTCTCATCATTTAACAGTAAGGTATTCCCTGGGAAATATCCCACCCTCTGACTTCACCACCTCAACCAAGCCCCACAATCATCATTGCTGTGTACAGTATTAAATTGATTGTTTAAAATATATATATATATATATATGGGGTGGGTGTGTCTTTTGTCCGGTTGAAAAAAATTCCCTGGAACCTAACCCTCCTCTCCTCCATTTACATTAATTCTTATGGGGAAATTGGATTTGCTTAACATCATTTTGTTTAAAGTAGCATTTTTCAGAAACATAACTACAACGTTAAGCGAGGAGTTACTGTAACTGTTTTACTTTTTGCACATTTAGGATTGCAGCTGCACAGGAAAGTTTCATTTACTTGAATAGAAATACTTCACTCAATGGTAGGCTAAAATCTTAGTATTGCATGATCCCAGGTATATTAATTTATAGGCACTGTGAAGAAATTGCTTCTCTTTGGGTGATTTTGTGTTCTGTGGAGATTGGTTGGCAGGCAAAAGATATTTCAAGTCTATTACACAGCCAACAGGTTAGCATTTAACTTGCCCCTGACTTTTGTTGTTTTATCCCACAGACTCTTTCCACCCCCACCCTCTCTGTTTTCCTTCTCTCATTGTTTACATTTCACAACCTCACTAGTGGTTTGTTTTCCCCTTGCTGTGCAAAACCTTAAACCAGGAGCCCAAGGTATGAATCTTTGTATATGTCCTGTACAAGCAGTACAACATACGTAACATGGAGATGATCAACTCAACAATACAGTAACAATCTGTTTGAACAAGTAATAAGTATACTTTAGACTTGAATAGTGTATGTGAACTGTTTATTTTGTTTTTTGGTGACTCTGAATAAAGCTTGCTTAGACTATGCAGTTTTGATTGCGATAAGGGCTTGTGAAGTCCCTACCACCATTCCCTGTAAATGCAGGATTGCTTTCTACTTAATATATCAGATTTGTTTTGCCCAATATTAAAGAGCCCATATAATAAGGCTACTACTGCTTCTGCTAGGACAGGCTAATCTCCTTCTTGGAAAAGATTTCCTGAAGATTAGCCTGGATTTACTTCAAGTTGTACTACCCTCTGTTTCACTAGTGAAAATATCTGATGGTAGGGGGAACCTAGGGATGTGACCAAGACTTATTTATGCTATCACTTTAAGTGCTTGGCAGTGAGAAATTCCAATTGAACTGTCATGCTATGAGACTTCTTTCATAGAAGGAAATGAGTTATTGTAACAGCCACTGATCTGAATGCTTCAGGCTGCTGATTTGTGATGACTGCTTAACCCACAAAATGTAAGATTCGGTACAAAGGTAGTTCCTATAATGTGACATCTTGCACTAGTAGGCTCTCTAAGATTTTTATTTTGTGTGATGGTACATGTACCCAGGGCTAGAAAGTGCTATACTGTGGTGGTGGTTTTTTTAAAAAGAGAAAAATCATTGCCCTACTTCCCAAGGGAAGTATATAAGTACGGCTATGTACACACTACAGCTTACGTCGGTGTAAGTTATGTTGCTCATGGGTATGAATAAGCCACCGCCTGAGTGACGCAAGTTACGCCGACCTAAGCGCTATGTCAGCAAGAGAGCTTCTCCCGCCAACATAGCTACTGCTGCTCGTGAGGGCTGGAGTAATTAAGTCAATGGGAGAACTCTCTCCTAGCCATTTAGAGCATCCACACTAGCAGCACTACAGTGGCGGAGCTGCATCTATGCGACTGTTCTGGTGTAAACTCTGTAGTGTAGCCATAGCGTAAGACTTAAGTGAAGCTTGAAATCTTCAATCACTGGGACAAGCAAAACTGCAGTTGGAGCATGAAGGCTGCGAAGGGAACTACAGAGGAAGTGTAGGTGGAGGAAAATCGTTAGCCTAGGATTGAAATCAGAGCTTTCTTCTCCCTCTCCCAAACCTGCATATAACCCATCTCTGCAAGACATTTTAAGAACACAAACCACAGTTAATTTTGATTGCTTAAAGAGTTAATGCTTTAATACTAATGGAAATTAACCATTTTAATTGCTTCAAAGTGCTGAAATAGAGTAGATTTGGCACACTCTGGCATGATGTCTGAGTTTTTCATTCAACAGCAACAAGGCTAAGTAAGGTCAGGTCTACACTACTGACCTATATCAGTATAACTCTCTCACTCAGGGTGTGTGAAAAATGTGCATATCATTCTTGAGGCCTGGGCTAAAAAGTGCTGGTTTAAAAGAAGAATAAAATGGATATTTCATCTGGAGATGGCTATATAGAGAGAAAATACAAAGTTGGTTAAGCCACAAAATCCACCTCCCAGCTGTTACCTTTATAACAGTAGTAAGTGATTAGAAAGTGTATTTTGCTTTGGGAAATATCCTAATGGTCAGATGCTAAAACAGCCGCTTGAGCTGAGAAAGCAGGGGCATGGACTTCCCACCCTCCTAAGATTTCCTGTGTTGCCTCGCTGTGACTGATTCACAAATGACTATGGTTTTTCTCCTGCTGTTTCATGTTTTAGATCATAAATTGAGGCAGCCTGTGCTCCGCTCATAATTCAATGCTTGTAGTGCCATACATTTTTATAAGTGCAGCAGTAATATGCCCACAATAACATGCTGTGCTGCTTTCTTTCAATAGATGGTGCCATATACTTTTGTGCACTGATGAAGTGTGTCATTAAAGAGTGGGGGTGATTTACCTTAACTTGTAGGAAAACCAAAAGGTGGCTGCATGAAAAGACAGTGTTTAAAATTATGATAAACTTCCTTGCTCTTGTCATTTTTGGTCACTGTTGCGTTTAAATGTAACTAGAAGCAAAAATATCCTTTTAGGAGAAGGTATAAAATGCATCATATGTAATCAAGCAGCCAAAACTACTCCTTAGTCCATACATTTTTTTTTCTCTTTCCCCAGTTAATCAACAGTTTGCATATGACTTACACAACTAATCATAATGATCTGTAGAATGCATTCCCAATTATGCACATTTTAATTTTGAGACTGTGATACTTTCTTAAACCACCACAGTAGCTTCAGTGCCACTATAGTTTAACCGTAAAATAACTTAAAAATGGGGTTTTAGTTCAATCAATGCATTTAAAAACAACACACATTTCATTATATTTTTTAAGAAGTGCAGTGCACCATGTTTTAGTGAAATAGTTCAGTGAAGTTAATTTTTCCCTTTTTCCACCCCCCCAGATATTCAGACGGGCATTCGCTTGTTTTGCAGAATAAAAGCCTGAAAACATTCCCATTGATAAAACAATCTATTCTGAGTTATAAAACACAAGACTGAGTATGTTCCAATTGCTAATGTCAGTGATGGCTCTGTATTTAAAGAAAACCTATATTCTGTGCAAAAAGATTCCAGGGTTCTAGGTTTGTCTGTCTCAATGAAACTATATAAAATTTGCTCAGCTTATAGGCACAATGGTGTCCCTGCCCTCCCCCTAGTGTTAGCTCTGCAAACTCAACCTGGTCTGTCAGAGTCTGGGTTCTTGTTCACTGTCAGCGGTACTCCTGACTAAAGCAACATTTCTTAGGTGCACACTTTATTTATTTGCCCCTTAATTATGTCTATAATGCACTAGCATTATTAGTGCTAAAGCCCTTATAAAAAGATGAGCCTTGCAGGGTGTAAAAACAAACAAAACTATTCTAAACCAAGGAGGGGGTTCTATATATAAATCTACTTGTTTCATGGGGGTGGGGGCTCTCTGCACCATTTAACACAAGGAACGCAATCTTTGGTGAAAATCACATCAGCCCTCACCCCTGCACCTCAACCCTCTGCCCAAGTCCCTCCCACACCCCAAACCTCTCATTCTCAGCCCCCTCCCCAGAGCTGTCACATTTTTATATTATTTTAAAAACTATAGATTGGCTTACAAGGCAGGTGTGTGTATGTGTGTGTGTGGGGGGGGCGCATTGGACATGGATGCGTTCTGGGCACCACCAAAAATTATACAAACCCGTCACCCCGCCTGTAGCTTTCAGCAAATAATTTTATCTGATCTCTCTACATCAGTTGCCCTTCTGTAAAACGAGGATAATTACACTTCCATTCTCCCTAATTATATGTGTCTTATTTATTTAGATTGTAAATCCTTTGGGCAGAGACTTTCTATTACTATAGGTATGTAAGGTGTGTAGCACTATGGAGCCAATCTTAGTTGGGACATATAGGTGCTCCTATAACATTAACAATATAATCACCTACCTGTATTTTCCTCCAAGCCTCATTCATCAGAGGGGGAGGTAAGGCATAGTTATTAGAATGGCTTTTATCTGCTATCTGAACAGAGCTAAGCTGTTCCATAAAATGCCTAGGTTATTTGTGGTAGCGCATAGGACTAATATGAGGGCCCAGTCAACTTCCATCTAGGTACTTGCAACTGGATTAAACCAGTGGTTCCCAATCTTGTTCCGCTGCTTCTGCCAATTGGAGCAGCGAACCGCGGCTACTGGGAGCCACGATCGGCTGAACCTGCGGACGCGGCAGATACACGGCCCAGCCCGGCCCGCTAGGGGCTTTCCCTGCAGAAGCGGTGGAATTAGTTTGGGAACCACTGGATTACACAATTCATACTTCTGATATGAATGAGAGGGGAATCCAGGACCAATAGGGTACATTCCATCAGGTTTAAGGCAGTTTCTACTACATGTTTCTATCAGTGATATATGCATGGCTGCTACCTAGTGTTCTGTCTAGCATTACTCTCTGGATTTAGTTTCCAAATCAGATGCTCAAACCACCTCCTTTGGATTTAGAAAGTGTCTGTTAGATCCCTATCCTAAATGGTTATGCAGGTAATGCTCAAAAAAGAAACAACTGTAGCATACCAGAGTAACTGGTTCTTTGAGATGATTGTCTGCCTAGACCACCACTCCCCATCATCATACTGCACTACTTGGGAGTCTTACATTAGATTATTAATTTAATAGAGGGATCTAAGTGGTGAGGGATCCCTCTGAATGGTTGTAGGGACTATACCTTATATAAACTTGGATGGGGGAAAACACAAGAAGATCATGGGCGCCGACTCCATGGGTGCTCCAGGACTGAAGCACCCACGGGGAAAAATTGGTGGGTACTCTGCCCCCACTGGCAGCTCCCCCCACCCCCAGCTTGCCTCCGCGCTGCCTCTGCCTCCTCCCCTGAACGCGCAGCCGAGTACTGCTTCTCCCCTCCCCTTCCCTTGCCCGTCCCAGCGCTTGCGCTGTGAAACAGCTGTTTCCTGTAGCAAGTGGTGGGAGGGAGAGGGAGGAGGAGGAGGAATGCGGTGTGCTCGGGGAAGAGGCAGGGATTTGGGGGCAGGGCCAGGGCAGGGGGCATGAGCACCCATTGGTGCCAAGGAAAGTTGGCACCTGTGAAGAAGATCAGGGCCCTTCCCTCTATCTTCTTTTCTCAAGAAGACTTTTTTTAACCTTTCCTCAAAGGACAGGTTTTCTAAAGCTTTTATCATTTTTGTTGCTTTCCTCTGGACTCTCTCCTATTTGTCCACATTAGAATCCAAAGAACAGCAACAAAAATGATAAAAGATTTAGAAAATCTGGCCTTTAAAGAAATGTTTTTTTAAAAAACTGGGTATATTTAGTCTTGAGAAGAGGGAGGGCATGATAAGTAATCAAATATGTTAAGGAGTGTTATAAAGAGGACAGGTATCAATTTTTCTCCATGTCCTCTGAAGATAAGGCAAGAAGTAATGGATTTAATCTGCAGAAAGGGAGATTTAGGTTAGATAGATTTAGGAAAAACTTGCTAACTGGAAGGGTAGTTAAGCTCTGGAATAGGCTTTCAAAGGAGATAGTGGAATACCTATCTTTGGAGGTTTTTAAGGAGAGGTTGGACAAACACCTGTCAGAGATAGTCTAGGTTTACTTGGTCCTGCCTTTGCGTAGGGGGCTGGACTTGATGACTTCTCATGGCCCCTTTCAGCCCTACATTTCTATGATTCTAAAAGGTGCATATGCGCCTCCAGCAGCCATTGCAATGCAGATAGTTCTGAGCTTATACACCAACAGGGCATACTTCATCTCAACTGCGACATGTATGGTTATCTCAGAATACCCCAGGTACTATGGCAAGTAACTGTTCATACTTTGAAAGACTTGCAAACTGAAAATATCTCTGGACTGTCTTTACCTTGCATCCAGAAAATGAGGATGTTGAGACTCTAAAACAGCTGCAGATGTAACTTTAACTAAAAGTAGCGCAAATAACACCTCAGTCATTCATAATTATGTTTGGGGCAAAAGTAAATGATTTTTAAAAATCTCTTCTGCATTACTAGTGATCCTTGATGCTTTACACCTTGCAGATATCAGTCAGTCCTAATAAGATCCCTATAGGGTCAGTAGATAAGGATTATTATCCCCATTTTAAAGATGAAGTACTAAGGCAGAATATAAAGAGAATTACATTGTTGAAGCCATGGTTTGAGAGCCAGTACTTGAATTCAGGAGTTTTGGGTCCCTATTTTGTGCTCAGACCATTAGGCAACACTTTATATTTAACATGGATTTCTAGAGGCATTCTCCACTATGTGGAATGAGTGAATGTCTCAAAGAACATTTTGCCCACATAAGGTGTTTTGGGCACTGAATATGAGGCAGTTAACTCAGTGTATCATTATCAGAAATGCAATCTATAAAAAATACATTCATGTTCATATTTTTATAAGATATAGTTTAGTAACTCCCTAAACCTCTGATATGCAAATTCCTGGATGGACTGAGGAGTAGAAATATGTTTTAAGAGTTTAATATTTAGCAGCTGTTTTTTAGCTTTAATATTTTCTAAACCATATCAAGTAAAATGCCCAGTGTGGGTGGGGAGGCAACAGTCAGTTGTAGCAAGTCAGTGTGGCTCCCTGCTGCCCCGGAGGGGGAAGAGCCCATCCAGAGGCCAGAGTGGGCGGAGCTAAGGAGCTCAGAGCCCGCCCCCCAGAGGGTCAGGTGGCGACCCGGAAGTATAAAGGCTCGCCATCAGAGCTCAGTAAGGCCCCAGCTGCCGGAGAGACCAGACATCTCCAGCTTAGCTCGTGGCTGGGAAAACTCCGCAGCCCAGGGCGGCCACCAGGAGCCACCGGACCTGCCCTGCACCCGCTTCTCCGGATAGCAGGTGCAGGGCAGGCCGGCGGCTCCTGGTGGCTGCCCTGGGCCATGGGGTTTTCCCAGCCACGAGCTAGGCTGGAGACGTCTGGTCTCCCCAGCAGCTGGGGCCTTACTGAGCTCTGATGGCGAGCCTTTATACTTCCGGGTCACTGCCTGACCCTCTGGGGGGCGGGCTCTGAGCTCCCTAGCTCCGCCCACTCCGGCCTCTGGATGGGCTCTTCCCCCTCTGGGGCGGCGGGGAGCCACACAGACTCGCTACACAGTATAAAATGAATCAGAAGTCAATGCAACAATCGATTTTCTTGCACAATGCAAACTGTTTTTCCAATAAGGTTCCCAAAATTATGCAGCTGTCTTGGATAAAGATTACATGCAATACTATCGCCAGAAGAACTAGATTTATAAAACTTTCAATTCACTTCTTCTAAATCCATTATTCATTGCATCTCCTTGCTTGTGATCTCAAGTGGTACATATTAGCACTCTGTCATCTGGAACAAACAATATCTATTGAGGGCTGCCATGCTGCCTGTTGAAGGAAATACGCTGAGGCAAAATCTTTAAGCAGCCTCAGCAATAGCGTGTGTGCCTTTGGGACAGAGAATCCACGGCTATTGTTTTTCACGGAGAACTTGACTTTTTGCAGCTCTCATATTTGGTTCCAGAATTTGAACACAGTTTGTCTCATAAAAAACACTATTAATTTATAAGCAGTTCTTTAGTTGGTGGAAATTTACTCGGAATGGTGTCCCTAGCCTCTGTTTGCCAGAAGCTGGGAATGCGTGACGGGACGGATCACTTGATGATTACCTGTTCTGTTCATTCCCTCTGGGGCACCTGGCATTGGCCACTGTTGGAAGACAGGATACTGGGCTAGATGGACTTTTGGTCTGACTCAGTAGGGCTGTTCTTATGTTCTAATAGTTTTAATCTATTTTAATAATTGTTCCAGTTAATATACATTGCACTGGTACCCTTGCCTGCTGCAGATTTACAGTGCTCCTGCACACACTTTGCTCTGGGCTTGATTCAACCCCCACTGAAGTCAGTGGAAGTCAACAGTCATAGAATATTTCATTCTTAGCAGGAGAGTTTTACTTCTTAGTCCATCCAATGATTTGCAGGTGTGGTTTAATGGAATGAAATGGTTATTAAGAAAAAAATAAGCAGCTGCTGTACATGTAACATATATACACACACACTAAAACAATAGCTTAGTCTCTCTTACTGACTGATTTTGATCATATTTCCATTGATTACCATGGGAGCTGTATCAGGCCTTCTATATCTCTGCCTAGATACAAGTAACTTCTCTGAATCTTGCTTATCCAAAATTCTGAAACATCCCTGAAACTGAAATTCTGATTTTCCAGAATTTGGATGTTAATGCTTTTTTTTTATATGTTCCCATAGTCATTTGGATAATGGGTGCCACCAGCTTTGCATAGCAGAGCAACTAGCGTGAAGGGATGTAATCTCTATCTGCCCTTAGTAATGTGCCATTAATGCATTTCTTCTTTAAAATTAATAAATGCAACATCTTGGTTAAAATTTGGTGGTGTTTCTGAATGCTATTGTGAGATTAGTGATCTGGGCCAATCTTTATACTCAGTGTTATGGACCCAGTATCAAAATATTGACAATCTGTGAAATAATCTTGCCTATGTTAATTAATGCCTCTGGGCCGATGTTTGGGTGCAGTAATGTCAAGTTAAATGATGTCTTTCCAACAATTCAAATAGTTATAAGCAAGACCTCTGCTGTGATGCTGCAAAAAAGCTCAACAATGGTTAGGCAACCCGTGTGCTGTGATCACTGCTTTTCACACATACAGTGCCTAGCACAGTGGGGGCCTTATCCATGATGCAGTTATCTAGGTGTTACTGCAATGTAAATTATTATTATAACTGTTTACAGTATTTCAGCTTTTTACCTACTGTGCTAATGTCAACTAATTTCCAAAATGTGTCTACACATCTGTCTTTATGGAACCTCCTTACTTACTATTACACATGGTATGGTAATCCCGCTGTATTTCCATAAACGACTTGTAGTCAAGATGGTTGATTAGTGGTATGTGTGTATTTCCTGTGTTCCACTTCAATTCTTCCGGAAGATGTAAATTGGGATTCTGGCCAATCCACACTGCAACCCACTCAGAATCCAACACAAATTTCATTTGAATTGTCAAGAAGAGAAATAAATGTGTGTGGCTGTTTTATATGACGGGTAATGCAATCATAGTGGGTTTTTCTTTTTTCTTACAGTGCTGTAGCTTGTGGGCTATTGATTCATCAGGTTTCAAAAGTCTGTGCATATAATGCTAAGAATTAAAGGTAAGCGAATTTATCATGAATAAAATGCTATTTAGAAAAAAAATTGGTGTCCCTTACATTTATGGTTGAAGGACACGCTTTGGTTTTTCAGTAGCTATTCAATAGGTAAAGTAAACCAACTATGCTGAAAATAAATCAACTTAAATTTAAAAAAAGTGAAATAGAATTTAAGGCCAGAAGAGACCAGACTAGTCTGACCTACTGTATATCATAGGCCATTAAATTTCCTGCACTTACTCTGTGTTGAGCCCCGTATCTTGGGTTAGAATAAAACATTTCAGTCCTCAAAAGACTCAACTGTTTTATGCCACAGACAGAGAACAGAAAAGACTGAAATGCCATCAATGCCCGAAGCCTCTGCAATGGCAGGGAATTGATCAGCAGGTGACACATGCTCTATGCTGCATTCTCTGCCAATCTCACCTGGGGAAAATTCCTTCCTGACTCCAAATCTGAAAATCACTTGGACTCTGAGCATGCAAGGAAGACACACCAGCCAAATACCTAAGAAAAAGAATCCTTGGGGGCGGAATAACCAAATCCAGAATACATCTGGCAAATTGTGAATCGGGTAAAAATTCCTTCTGGACTCTGGCAAGTGACCAGCTGAAGTCCCGAAGCATGAGATTTTATTCTAGTCATTGTTTTCATGCACAGCTGCAAGTGTTATGAGCATGCTGAGTGCAATGCATAATTTCCTGTTCTCTCCGGGCTCATAAAGGGAAGGAATGAAGAGGGTGATTCATAGTCTCAAAGGCCACTGCGCCCCCCTAGCCTGAATTACCCCGCCCCTACACCGGCTGTAGAATTTTTCCTGGAAGCTACATTAAAGCAAATCTTTTGGACAAATATCTAATCTCATGTCTGTAAATTGTGAATTGGGTTTGATACTAGCATGGTTGTGGTGAATGATTGAACTTCAGCTGTTTTAAATAGTTGCCTTACTCCAGATATTGGTGAAGAGTGGGGGTGGGGTTGGGTTGCAAAACTGTGATCCACATATACGTCTGTGTGTGAGGTTTGGCTTGTCCTCATCTCAAGTGGACAATTCCCTGTACTGTAATTTCCTCATGAAATGGATCAGCATTTTCAGGTACTGCTAAAGCTGAGATTCCCTATCCAGTCTAAAAGTACTTGAAGCTTAGATAAAACTGGTATAAAGGTCTTTGTTGATCTGTCCAAAGCTGGGATACCATTGTGTCTGTTTATGAGGTTGTGCAAGTTAGACCAGCCTTCAAAGACCAGTGGTTTCATTTTGGGAAGACAGCCTGTAAATCTTATAAAGCCTTCATCACCTAGGAAATAAGAGATGTTCTCCTCTACCCAAAGTACTAGGAATCAAAGTCTTATTTAGCAGTTCATTTGGTGTAGGTGAAACGTCCTCATAGGAGACCTAACTGGTGTTAGTTATGTCATTCTTGTCATCAGGGCCGGCTCTAGGCACCAGCAAACCAAGCAGGTGCTTGGGGCGGCACATTTTCAGGGGCAGCATTCCAGCCAGCCTTTTCTTGTGTGTGTGTGTGCTTGTGGTGGCAGGAGCCTAGAGCCACCCCTGGCAGCAGCAGCGCGTCCTGCATAGGGGCGCCCTAAGGCTGCTGCGGTTCGCGTCGGGAAGCAGCGCCCATACCTTATGGCCGGGCGGGCTCTGAGCGCGGGACACTTGGGCTGGGGGTCGCCCCGCGGGGCTCATGGAGTCGCCTGCAGGTGCCGCAGGGTGGCCGCCCCCCAGCGCCGCAGCCGGGGCTGGGCGAAGCGGCCCGAGCCACCCAGGGACTGTGGCAGGGCGGCCAGGAGCAGCAGCAGCAGCGGGGCCATAGTGGGGACCGGTGCCTGGGGCATTGCTGTGCAGGGCCCGCGTCCCGCTCTCTGGGGCTCCGCTCCCTCTGGGGCTGCCCTGCCTCGGCTCCTCAGCCCTCTGCCGGGCAGTCCCCCGGCTCTGCTGTCCTGGGTTCCGGCGGGTCCTGGAGGCGGGAGCCCCAGCTGGAGGGACCCTGGGCTGAGGCGTGGCCCGGGAGCCCTGCTGCTTACCCCGACCCTGCCAGTGCCGGACAGGCTGGAGGCGAGGGGGGAAGTGGGTAGAGTCAGCACTGGTGGGGGGAAGCCCAGGGCTGGGGCAGCAGGGAATGCAGGTGGAGTGGGGGGGAGAGCCCAGGTTTGGGGCGGCAGGGGGTGGGGGAAGCCCAGTGCTGGGGCGGCAGGAGGTGCAGGTGGGGTTGGGGGGAGAGCCCAGCGCTGGGGCGGCAGGGGCTGCGGATGAGGGGGAGAGCCCAGGGCTGGGGTGGTAGGGGGATGCGGGGGAGCCCAGGGCTGGGGTGGGGGGCAGGCAAAAATTTTTTTGCTTGGGGCGGCAAAAAACCTAGAGCCGGCTCTGCTTGTCATTGGGTGGATGTGAAATACTAAAATGTCTAGCTGTAGTTGTTGTCAATCTAAAATTCGTTAGCTACCAAGAAGTTTAGTTCTTATTTTCTTATTATTAGAGCTTCTTGATAAGCTTTACTTTGCAGCTAGAAATCCACTGGAATATTGGATTTGGGATTTGAATTATTCATGGCAGCTACCCTAGGAAACATTCTCTTCCAGAGAGGTTACTCATACCTGGTCACAGCTTCTGAAGCTCCAGTTAAATTAATGTGTCCCTTATAGAAATCTGTTGCTAAAAAGTTGGTTAGTTTGGAGATTTAGAGAGTAGATTAATCGGAATCAGGGCATTTCCATTCTTTGCACACAATCCATTGAGAGAGTTATTTTAGACCCTGATCCCTAACAAATATCATAATAAAGACACATTTATTTTAAAAGTAGCCAGGCAAGTATGGCAACTAGAATCTTTCCTGTGTCTGTTTGGCTAAGCATATCTGTCCTTCAAGAAAATGCCCAGGAAGAACATGAATGTGTAGACTGCATGGGGTGTGAATGAAGTGTAAAGTCAGTTTATGTCACAAATGGGCACAAACCAGAATGCCATGCTGAAACTGAATTTTGCAAATGGCCCGTCTGTATAATGGACTGCTTTAAAACTCTGGAGTCAAACATCCCAGAACATTACACAGTTCAAAACCTGTACCAAAATGTTGTTGCTTGAGTTCATCTCAATTTATTTCATGGTTTGAAATTTATAACATGATTTCTGAAATAAAGTGTGTGTGTGTGTGTGTGTGTGTGTGTGTGTGTGTGTGTGTAAAGAGGCCTGATTTTTCAAAAGTACTCAATGAAGTCAGTGGGAGCTGCTGGCTGTTTAGTACTTCTGAAAATTAGGCCATTTATTTAGATGGCTAAATATGGATTTAGGAGCCTAACTTTGAGCTCCTATATTTTAAGCTCTTGGCCAACTGTATCAAGTACAGTTATTTAAAACTGCAAATGCCCTGTCTTTGCTGTTGGCAGGTGGTGATGGAAAAAGCACAGTCTGGAGAAATTAAACATGAAAAGACCTTCCACCAGTGAATTGACCAAAGAAATCAAGACTAGAATCAGCTTGCGTAAATCCTACAGTAGTGATTATTTCATGTGGGTGTCAGTTGGAGGAACTGCAATGCATATGTAAAAATAAACTCTAGCCATTTTAGATCTCGTTTCATTAAATAATTCTCCTCTTATTTTTCAACTATGGATTCACTTCTTTGAAAGCTCTTTTTTCCAGAGGAAGGATAGTCATTTGATAGTTTAATTTTCTCTTGCCTGTTACAAATCCCTTGATCATTTCCTTTGTCAGCTTAATCGTTTAATTAGAAGTATAAAACAAATCATTTAAAGTCATTTTGAAAAATTGAAGAGCATGCTAATGAATTCTAAAATGTGCTCTGCATATGAAATGCAATCATTTAAATATAACAAAAGGTGGAATATAATTAAGATAATTTTAATAGAATTTCCATGAGAAAAGGATGATTTATACTGATGAGAGCTTGCATCATCTGTTTCCATTTAAAAGATACAAAATAAGCTCTGTAAATCAGTACACCCACTTTAAAATAATTTTAAAATGTGTTTGGAGACGTACTTGAAAACTTAAAAAAAGAAAACGCCACCAAATTATTATTTTGGGGGGAAGTGTCATGTTACATGTGTGCTAACTGTAACATCTTTTGGACTGCCTGGAAGCACTGTTAATAGCATTTCTGCATTCAAAGCACAAAGTACCAAACCCGTATTTGGTTTCCATCCCTGTAACATCTGAACATTGCATAGTTATTTGTGGATTTATCCTCAACACCCTTGTGACATAGGGAAGTATTATAATTCTATTTTACAGCCTCAGGGAACTAAGGCACCCCAAAGGTCACCCAGGAAGTCAGCGGCAGAGCTGGACCTAGATTTCCCAAGAACCAGTTAGTGGCTTAATCATAAACCATTCTTGCTCTCCTATTTTGGAATGACCAAGCATGCTTAGGACGTTGAAAGCATCTTGTCCCATTTGTTAAATGCCCTATGGTATATTTGCTTGGTCCAAGGGACCAGGGAGTATAATAAAGGGTATGATAGGTGATGAACCACTGAGGCTAGAAAATCAGACTCCCCATCTTTGAAAAGCTGGGGATCCAATACTATGGGTATTCTGACACTGATCTCTGTAGATGTTATTTGTTTCTCTTTGCATATTTATGCAACAGTTTAATCTGAATAAGATAATGTTGAGGTCTGACGACTCACGAAGCATCAAATGCAGAATAAACTGCTATGCATCACTACTAAAGGCTAAAAACTCATGATAGAAGACATAACTAATTAATATGCATCAATGTATTGCAGTTTATCCTAGATTTTGGTGTATCATAAATTTAGACTTCAAAATTATGTTATTCAAATTATACTTTTGCATAAGATTTGAATCCAGCCTACAAATTCATCATTGAATTGGATTATGCCAAGTCAGTAGTGAACAAAAGTCATTGTTTAATGACTGTTCTTTACCTTGTACACAATATATAGGTTGTCTCAATAGGCAGAGGTTCAGATGACAAATTACACTTATTCCTAGCAACCTCAACAGAGAAGTCAGTGTCTTAACTGATATTCAGACAGTGTTATCACTGCCTTCCCAGCGAGATGGTCCCTTTAGGTTATTGTAGGGGGGAAATGGTTTCTTGACCAAATACAATTTAAATTAATCTATAAGTAGGAGGTGCTTTTTGATAGGTTCCCATATGGGAGAAAACCCCTTGTTAGCTTAGAGGCACTACAAAGCTTGGGGCACATCATTCTATTTACTGAAGAATTGCTGTTCATATTCATTTTCGGTGTAATTCCTAGTCACACAGTGCAATTACTCTAGGGATGAATGAGGATTTACATGCTAATATTTCTATTTGCATAAAAAGAATAAATAGCAGACAGGAGGCACTTCACAGGTAGTAATTCAAGTGATGACATCAACTGCTTGTGTTTGGCAAAGTTAGCCATATTTATTCAACAGGGTTTTTTTGGCCCCCTCAAGCCCAGATAGCAGTATATTAGTAACACATAAAATACAGTAACACCCAACTCCTCATAGTATAGATGATGAAAATATCTGACTCCTAGGTATACATTACATAGTAGTGGACTATATCTGAAAGCATATTAATTTAAAAGCTCCAACCTTCAATGAGGCTCTGTGGTAGCTGTGATATTACAGCCTGGTGGATGCTGGATCTATGCTTTGAGTCTCTGATGCACAAACAAATGAGAAAACATAAATTCATTTAAGTATTGACTATTTTTCTTGCACATGTTTTTTGAGACAATCAGTAGAGAACCCTGCACTTGTTCCATTTACAAAATAAATGCTCTGATCTTGCAATGCGCAGATGGACTGCTGTGCCTACGCAGAGTTGACCAGTGCCTAATAGTTTCAATTCATTGGTAATGGATGGGAACAGGCAGATAGGAAATAGACCATGAAGGAGAAAGGAGAAGAACACATTTAGGAAATTCCCCAGAGTTTTGGAAAGAAATACCTAATATTTGCAAAAGACGTTGAGGGATTTGGAGAAGAAAATGAGATTTGAAAAAGGATATTTTCCTCACTCATAAATTTCTATCCTTCAGGATTCATCTCTTAGATGAGGTGTTCTCCAAGAAAGTTGTGTCATGATTATATGCTACTGCTTTTCTAGTTATTGTACATGAAATGTGTGCCAGGGGTCAAGGAAAGCTTCTCCTATATTTTGCAGGCTTCTTTGCTTACTAAAACATTTTAAGTACGGTATGTTCCATGCTGTGAAACTATGCATATTTGTGTGTGTGTGTGTGTGTGTGTGTGTGTGAAATTTAGATAAAAAATATAGAGGTTATATATGCTATCATAGGGGGATCTATAGAGTAAATAAGCACACACAAAATATTTGAGCAAATAGATATATTAATATACCAAAGTTACCTAGTAGCAAAACATAATAATAGAATATTAGGGTTGGAAGAGACCTCAGGAGATCATCAAGTCCAATCCCCTGCTCAAAGCAGGACCAACACCAACTAAATCATCCCAACCAAGGTTTTGTCAAGCTGGGCCTTAAAAACCTCTAAGGATGGAGATTCCACCACCTCCCTAGGTAATGCATTCCAGTGTTTCACCACCCTCCTAGTGAAATAGTTTTTCCTAATATCCAACCTGGACCTCCCCCACTGCAACTTGAGACCATTGCTCCTTGTTCTGTCATCTGCCACCACTGAGAACAGCCGAGCTCCATCCTCTTTGGAACCCCCCTTCAGGTAGTTGAAGGCTGCTATCAAATCCCCCCCCTCACTCTTCTCTTATGCATACTAAATAACCCCAGTTCCCTCAGCCTCCTCTCGTAAATCATGTGCCCCAGCCCCCTAATCATTTTTGTTGCCCTCCGCTGGATTCTCTCCAATTTGTCCACATCCCTTCTGTAGTGGGGCGACCAAAACTGGACGCAGTACTCCAGGTAACAGAGAGTCCTGTGGCACCTTTAAAACTAACAGATGTATTGGAGCATAAGCTTTCGTGGGTGAATGCCTACTTCATCAGTACTCCAGGTGTGGCCACACCAGTGTTGAATAGAGGGGAATAATCACTTCCCTCGATCTGCTGGCAATGCTCCTACTAATACAGCCCAATATGCCATTGGCCTTCTTGGCAACGAGGGCACACTGCTGACTCATATCCAGCTTCTCATCCACTGGTCCTTTTCTGCAGAACTGCTGCTTAGCCAGTTGGTCCCCAGCCTGTAGCAGTGCATGGGATTCTTCCTTCCTAAGTGTAGGACTCTGCACTTGTCCTTGTTGAACCTCATCAGATTTCTTTTGCCCCAATCCTCCAATTTGTCTAGGTCACGCTGGACCCTATCCCTACCCTCTACCTTTCCCCCCCAGCTTAGTGTCATCTACAAACTTGCTGAGGGTGCAATTAATCCCATCATCCAGATCATGAATAAAGATGTTGAACAAAAATGGCCCCAGGATGGACCCCTGGGGCACTCCGCTTGATACCGGCTGCCAACTAGACATTGAGCCGTTTATCACTACCTGTTGAGCCCAACAATCTAGCCAGCTTTCTATCCACCTTACAGTCCATTCATCCAATCCATACTTCTTAAACTTGCTGGCTACTAGATAACTTTGGTATATTAATATATGTATTTGCACAAATATTTTGTGTGTACTTGTTTACTCTATAGATCCCCCTATGATACTGTCTGAGACCGTATCCAAAGCTTTGCTAAAGTCTAGATATATCACATCCACCAAAGATAATGGCCAATGGCTCTTCAATCACTTCAGCCAACTCCCTCAGCATCCTTGGATGCATTAGATTTGGACCCACGGACTTGTGCATGTCCAGCTTTTCTAAATAATCAACTCAGAGGTGGGCAAACTACAGCCCACGGGCCACATCCAGCCTGCGGGACCATCCTGCCCAGCCCTTGAGCTCCTGACCGAGGAGGCTATCCTCCCTCTCCCACAGCTATGCCGCTGTGTGGCTGGCTCTGGCCGGGCGGCAGGGCTGCGAGCTCCTGCTGCTCTGAGTAGTATGGTAAGGAGGCGGGGGGAGGGGTTGGATAAGGGGCAGAGGGTCCCGGGGAGGCAGTTAGGGACAGGGAGCAGGGGGCAGTTGTATGGGGTGGAGGTTTGGGGGGAACGGCCAGGGGGTGGGTATGTTCATAGGGGTTGGGGCAGTCAGGGGACGGGGAACGGGGGGGGGGGGG